>NC_056741.1:1933733855-1934033855 GCF_019279795.1 Protopterus annectens
TCTAGCTAGGCTATATAAATGCCCTCGGGCAGATAGCTCTATATATACCTATATATATATATATATATATATATATATATATATATATATATATATATATATATATATATATATATATATATATACACACACACACACACACGTATATATATATATATATATATATATATATATATATATATAATATCTCCTGCAGGACTGAAGGACTGAGCCCAACAGCTACTCAACCTACACCCAATCAGCCCATTCATTCTGCTACAGCGAGACCCTGTAATCCTCAGGTGAAGTGACAACCTTAATGCCTACTTGTTCCTGCCTGGGAATCCTCAATCAGCTCATCTGCTCTGAGGGAAACATCAGATGAGATGATAGAGTGGGCCAGCCTGCTAGTCATGTGGGATGTCCTACTCTTTCCTCCAGGTGAGTACCCCAGTCTCCTGCAGAAGCTCTACCAAGGTTTGTAGATGCTTCCCTTCATGGGTAAGTGTGCCTCTGCACCCTGAATTTCCTTCATCTTACTCTGCAGCTTGCAGATGGCAGTGCAAGCTTGGTAGGCTCTACCCTATGGGGTGAACACCAAGGGCTTCTGCTGCAGTCATCCATGCAGCAAGCCAGAGACACCTCCCCACACCTCCCAAGATGGGGAAGTTGACAATGGCCACTCTCTGTCTTCCTCCCCTTGATGCTGTTTGAAGTTATGTTGCCCATAACATAGTCAAGTGTTTGTCTTTCTAAGCCAAGGAACTGACAAACAGAATATTTTTCTTGGTGAAACAGAAAACAGAACTGCTCAACACCTTCAGAAACTGCAAGGACTGCAAGTGTCAAAGAACAGGATGTTGCTAGCTGAGGCAGCCTGGGACTTGCACTGCAGAGACGTTATGGTTTCATTCAACAGCTTGATGCTGTAAATAATACCCTTATGCTACTGTTGCATTGTACACTTTTTTAACTAAATAAATGCTTTGCACATCATGGAATGGGATACCATACTTTTCTCATGAAATGGGTGCTCGATCAGAGAAATGCAGACAGAGTTGTTTCAGAAATGCTGCTTTCCTTTTCTGAATGTTATTAAAGAAAACAAAAGCATTTTGTAAAATAAAATGTAATCTCAGGGACACAGACAATCTGGAGTCAGGATGTTATGAGTAAAATATTAAGCATTTAATTATGAAAATACATAAAAGCACATAAAACACAAAGGGCACATCAAAATGCACAATCTTTAAGAGAAAATATGATTAACTTCTGTCCTTTCTCACACTTCTTCTCTGAGTACTGATGACTTTAGAGATTATTACAACACACAGCATTGTGTTGGAAGGGTGCAACCAATTTGCAACATGCATAAAAACAAAGTAGTTTCTGAAAAAATGTCTGCCTACAGTCTTCTTATCACTATTTTTCCATTTATTATTAAATGCTCAGTTTTTAGACAACTTCATATTAATATAGACTTCTCTAGATTCAGAGCCACCCAACCAGAGTTCATATAATGGTACAGGCATCTGTTGGTGTTCATGTGGGGGGATGGGGGATGAGGAATGATAAGGCTTAGCCTGCTTAACTTTCTTCAAGGGGGAGGGGTGGAGTGTGTGCGGCAATGGATGCTCTCCATGGTTGAATTCTTGGTAAAGAGAAGGGATTGTGTGGAGGGACTGCTATGTAAAGAACCATTGATTCCATTACATGGAAACATAAATGTCAAATTAACAAGTGCATGTACACCTAAACCCCTTGGACACTTTGGCTATGTACAGCAGGCAGGAAGGCTCAAATACAAAATCCAATCTACAGATGTGCAGATTATTCACCCTACTGTCACTTCAGAAAACAAATAGGTCTTTATGCTCTCACTGCAGGGAAAACAATGGGTTTACTGGGTGACTGAGAAGGACAGACTTTGTGGCCACTGAGGGAGACCAGTCAAAAAAAAAAGTCAGCAAAATCCTATAAGGATCAGTGCTTTGGCAGGAGGCATTAAAGTAGCTCTATAATGCAAAGATGTTTTTCCTGTGTTGCGATCTAGAACACCTTTACTTTCTGATATGGCACTGTATGACTGGATAAAACTGCAAACAGATTATACATTCACTGCACTAGGGAGTGTTTTTTGCAACAGTGGTATAAAAATATTTTAAACTAGACATGCTTCGTCTTCTGTAATAGACTGGTGCCTCACCCAGAATTAGTTTTGTTAGCTTTATATCCACCAGATGTTAGGAGAGGTTATGGCTCTTATTAGGAGTGGATTGAAGGTTTCTGAAATTGCACTCTAACTTCGAGTGCCCCCCCCAAAAAAAAATAGTCAGGAAATGTCAGATTTATACACCACTACGTGGTAACAAACACAAAGACAGAAGCCTCTCATTTGCTGCATTCACAAATTTATGTGTCATAATATTAAGTAAAATACCTAGACCCACCCCTAAGCAGTCTCTTGAACCAAGAACAATTAATAGGTGCCATGTAAGCACTGTGGGATATTATAGCAATAACCCACCTGGGTGTGGGTAATGCTGGATTTACCCACGGTTGGTGTGGTTTGTTCACGACGGTGAAGCCCGAGTGGCCAAACAAAGCCAACTGTGGGTAAATCCAGCATTACCCACACCCAGAAGTGGGTTATTGCTATTATACAATGACATTATTTAAGAAAAAAAATAATTACTTTTCTTAAATAATGGCATTGTATAATGCCTCCTTGCTGCCCTTCCGCAGCTGTCTGGTATTCTGCGGCAGTTCTGATGTACTGCGCATGCCTACGCAGTACATCAGAGCTGTGGGCAAAAGCAACGGAGAAAGCAAGATCTCTGTTGCTTTTTAAAAACTGTTTCGCTATGTTAAATGAGTTTAGCATAGCGAGACAGCTTTAAAAAAAGCAACAGAGAATATCTGTTGCTTTTTTAAAGCTGTCTCACTATGTTAAACCCATTTAACATAGCGAGACAGTTTTGAAAAAAGCAACGGAGAAAGCAAGATCTCCGTTGCTTTTTAAAAACTGTTTCACTATGTTAAATGATTTTAACACAGCGAGACAGCTTTAAAAAAAGCAACAGAGAATCTCTGTTGCTTTTTTAAAGCTCTCTCGCTATGTTAAACTCGTTTAACATAGCGAGACAGTGTGAAGCAACGGAGATCTTGCATTCTCCATTGCTGTAAAAAAAAAAAGAGTTATAGTAATGGAAAAAGTCCGGGCGACCGGACCTTTTTCCATTACTATAACTCTGATTTACAACGTGCACGCTGACCAATCAGCGTGCACATTTTGGAATATTTAATGGGGTGGTCATTGTATAATAGTTTGTATTCCAGTGTATTGTTTGTACCTCTCCACAACATAACCACCCTTTTATTGTACTGATCCTAAATTCAAAATTAAAGATACAGACCATATATTAACATTATTACAACAGAACAAAGCCATTAATTGAAGAACTACTAAGGTACAAAGAATACATCTCTGTGAACACAGCATCTTTTCCTGATCACTTATATTGTTTAGCATCAGGTATACTGTATATTCAAAGATGGGATGATTAGCATTCGTGTGCTAAGCACTTGAAATGAATTTACAAACTATTGTTTACATAGTGTAAGCCTGGCTACACCCACAGTTCCAACACAGCTTCGAAATGGATAAAGCAACATAGGAGAATAGATGAATGTTCTTTTTGTCTGAACAGTGGGCCTTTCAGTTTAAAAGAGGAAAACAAACGTATTACCATCAGAAAATAAAAGTGAATGTTACAGTGATATATTTCAGAAGGAGGAGCAGGTTATGTAGAAACAAATGGTGACACACGCTGGGGGACAGATAAGATCTACAAACAAACTTTTTCTATTTTTTCTACAAAGTTCCCAGCAGGCAACAATCCATCACTGTACACCATGCAAAGAGCATATATAAATAGAAAATGTGTTTTACTTCCAGGTCTGGTTGCTGTTCATTTTCATAAAGATAATTATCTAAGCGCTGTCATACTTGCCATGACGTGTGGCCTGAATATATGCATCTTCCAAGGGTAACAAGAATACATGCATTTTCCAAAGGTAACAAGGACCTTTTCCGTGCCCTATAATCTTCATGATAATAAAATATGACAAACCACAGTACCAATAAAAAATGTATTCGCTCTCTCATGCACTGACCATAACCTTGACAGGGGTAATAAAAGAAAATAAAACACAGGGCACACTGCAATAAATAGGTTAGATAAAATCAGTTAACTAATCCAAGAGCAAAGATCTGATAAAAATGTTGCTTTAACAATTATTATGAAATACTTTTGTACTTCAGCTTCCTTCTTCCTCAATTGTTTTCTTTGCATTCTAGGAAAATCTAATACTATTACAAACTTGTTTCAGAAGAGTAGCCCTAACTGGAAATATATCCCCAGTTTTATACAGAATCAAAATGAAAGGCCATATAATTTCCTATTACATTTGCTCACATTTCAGAAATTTTCATGAACTCTGTTTTTGAAACTCCCCTATATACACCTCATCATAAGTACAAAACAAGGTATATATAACATTACAAGAATTACAGTTATAAATGCATCTATAAGGAAAGGGCTGTAATTTGTCCTGTAAAATATTGTAATGGTTTTCACCCTGGTACAATACATCAAACCTATTCCTATTTCTGTTCTAACAAAATTACTACATACTAAATTATTACCTATCTTAGTACCCCTAATATATGAAAAACATAGCATAGAAGGAAAAATTTCCTTCATGGGCATATTCTTAAACATGGTCGATAAACTTATTGTAATATTAGTCACTTTTTTTAATGGAGCATTAAATTCAGAATCATAACATATACAATCTTTTTTTTCTCCCATTCATGTTGTCATATTTCTAACCAGTAAAACTACAATTATTATCTTGTAACAGCTGTTTCATATCAAGGTTACATATTTTCCAACAAGTCCACTGAATATTCTGTACTGCATATTTTTTCCTCAGAAGCAAGATTGTTAATTCATAAGAAACCTCTTAAAAGACAATTGTTACAGTCCATACATATCTTCATATATACTTCATATGAGACAGAGGTAATAAGACCTAAAGGATGCCAATGTTTACCACTTGAAAAGGTATTTGCATGGGTAGGTGTCGCATATAACTTAGATATGACTCCCCACCTATGCTGACCATCCAGAATTAAATCTAAAAATTAATCTAATACCTACCAACATTATGAATAAAAAAAAATATGTCTAGTATGAAAGAAAAAAAATTAAGTGTACAAATGTTCTGGTGCAGATGAAAAACAAAGGATTTATAAAGTAATATACACTATTTCAAAAATGCCTATAACCAGGTTATCATAAGAACATTTAGATTTACTAGGATTTGAAAAAATTAAGGATGCATCAGATCTGGTTTTAAACTACAAAAATTGAGCATCCGGGTACAATCAATGAATTGTCATGGAAATGAATTTATGATCAATCTTTGTTTCCTACTGACAGGTTAAATATCTTATCTATTTTATTACATGGTGTGCTTTATTTGATTTATTTATTGTGACCATTGTGAAGGCTGCTGTTGGGCACAAGCAAAGTTTTACTGGTATTGTAGTTTGTCATACTTGTGATTTTATTCATTCTGTATGCTTTGCCGTCGAGTTTCATTACAGCCGGGGAAAAGTTCAGAATAATTTAGCATGTTCTCCAGCATGTAAGGTACTTTCATATAAAGTGTGCTCAAAAATGCCATACATTACATATCAAGTTAAAGAAGTTTCCTTGCTACAGTGCTGTACAAATAATATTACTATATTGCTATCAAAATTTCTGTAAAACATAAAATAAGGGTTAAGTACTGGCTGCATGACTTTTAGAAGCTCTAAGTTTACATGTTACGCAATAACTAGAGAAGTGAAAAATATTTAGAATGACATCTAGTAGATTGTGCATCACTTTTTTCAGTAAAATGAAAATGTGTCTAATGTTGCAAGCACTGCCAAACATTGCTCTGTTTAAACAGAATAATTAATCAGACAAAAGATTGCAAATGGTATTTACAAGGAAACCCTGAAAGCATAGCACATAGCATAGCATAGTTAGGCACTGAAAATACTTAATGCTACACGAATGACAAAAACAGCAGAGAAGATATGTTATGCTAGATCTAACCAAACACTTCAGAATTAAATTGTTAAGTAAGTAGCATTGTACAGCTAATGAACATACAACTAGGTTGCTTTAGGGTGAAACTCTATGTAGTACACTATACTCAGGTCATATACAGCTCAGGCCACATAGTATCATTGGGGAATTGCTGTCATAATAGTCAAGGCCTTAACTTTGATACAAGGTACAGGATTTGAGTCTGGCCTATGGTTGTAAGCCAGGCTTGTAATAACCTGCAGACTGATAGCCTAGTATTTACCTATGAACCTATAATGACAGGGAGGGACAGCAGATGATGAGGGAGCATCTGAAGCAAGAGTGACAGCTTTTCTATAACCCAGTCCACCCGGGAAAAGTGCTTATAACAAACACAGAAATATGACCTCTGAACTGCTTTGGCCACAAACATTGTCGGCCAACTGTAATATTAGTTTGTACACATAGGCCCTATGCAGTCCCTCCAACCAAGAGGTGCAAATAACTGCCATATAGCACAGTTGGATGCTAGTTTGTATTCCAAAGTATACTTTGTTTCATGACACAGACAGGAAGTCATTGCTTAAAATTATTTGTACTATGTAGCAGTATTGGTGGTAGCATACTTACGAATTACATTACTGTCCTATTCCTGTGCTACTGTAGCACAAACTAACAGAAAGGACATATGAAATTTGTTGTATGAAATATAAGACATGAAAATAACAAACCCCAGGGCAACACACACACACACACACACACACACACACACACAGACACACACATCTATACCTATATATTTATCAGACATTTTCTAAAAAGTCTAGTGAAACTACAACCAACATTTTTAATCATAATATCAAACTATTTTATTTTTGGTAATAAACAGAACATTGACTTCACAGCCACACTTTTCTCACTTTGACATGTTAAATGTTGCTACCCATTTATCAGGCGTCGCTATCTAGGGCAGGTTTCATCACAAACCACTGGCTTTATACAGATTTAGATGGCTACCCATGCAGAAAACAATACAAAAACAAGGTTTCATTTCACATATTTACAAAATTGTCACAGATAGCTTGTAAACAGTTGAAAATCTGAACAATGTAATGACTGACTAAGTTTGAATTTTTGCCATTCACTTGCACTATAGCTTTCACAACAAAAAATGTTAAGTGTACATAGATCTATATCACGTCACTGCAGCAAACCGATGCTGCAAGCAGGAAGCTGCAACAGTGAGTAGGTGTTTCTTACACAATTCTCACTAATTTAGGAAAGTGGAAAATGCGTGGGAGTAGCTTGTTTGTAGTGTTTATTTCATCCTCTAACTAAAAATCTTTCTGGACAGTCAAGAACAGAGACATCTGCAAGCACTCTACAGTGAGTCAGTTACCTGCTACACCAGTGACTAACAAATATCCGTCCTTTTGCCATTCTCCTTGTCTTCTTAAAATAACAACCAGGGCTACAAAATAATAAATTACCTCAGCCTGCCTTTCTGACTTTATATGGACAGAGGAGTTCCTCAGACATGTCCATAAAATCGACAAAACTTAGCACTCATTAAAAAAGTATAGAAGTGTACTAAAACAGCTGTGATAGCGAAGTGAAGCAAAGCTTAGAAGCAGCAGGTGTATACAATGTGTTTGTACTGGAAGATCCCTGTCATACCCTTTGCTACAGAAAACAGCAAACTAAAGACATGTCAAAGCATCATATCACCAAACTTCTTTTCCAAGCAAGAGTTATCACCAGGCATTAAATGATAGGAAAAGTGAAAAAACATCAGAGCTGGGACATCTCTAACAAAATGAAAAAAATACCTTTAAACCCAGGGCATGGCTTATAGACAGAAGTCACAGTCTCAGCAGGAGAGATATCCTTAAAACTTACAGAGATGAAGAGGTGGCAGATTGGATGCATTTTGTTTGGGGGGAGACCCTTTCTTGTTAAGTTCAAAGCTAATGTTCAGAACTTCCCCAACTTATAGATGGAGGAGTCTCCTCTCCTTTAACAACTCATTTGTTGGGAGTCTCTGACCTGCAAGACCTCTCAGTATCTCAGCAGCATGTAATTTAATTATATACCTTGAGAAAAAAATGTTTGAGTAAGAAATGGAAGCAGATGGTACCTCCAATAATTTCAGATTTGAAAACCTTGGCTTTAAATCTCAGAGAACTAAAACCAGGTATCCACAGATAAAACCTCTTTTCAAGGAAAAATGGGAATATTTGAATGGACGGATAGATCAGAACTGGGCGCACTCCAAGATCTATGGTTTATATTAATCTCTCAGCTTTAGAGGACACCTATTAAGAAAAATAATGCTTCTTTCCTCATTTTTTTCTTGCAAGCTTTACAACCTTTTTCATCTAAGTCCTACCAACAGAGCTGAATGGGTATGTTAGAATCAGAAGGATAACATTTTCTCTTCTTGAGAAGGGAGATGCAGTAGACTTCCTGTTATCTGGTCTCACTCGGACTGGACCTTAGGCTGAACCTAAGAACCAAGCAATGTGCCAACTGCTGCATTACTAATGGCCAGCAAGCATTAAACTGCAGTAATAAATGTGTGGGTCTAATTGATAAGATGGTTGTTGCTGAGGGTAAAAAAAAATCTTTATGACAAAATGCACATCACCATACTATGTCAACAGTTTTTTAGGTCTTGTATATGAAAATAACAAAACCCAAGGCAGAAAAATAGTAGGGGATGCTTAGTTCCAAATTCTTAACAAACCTATTTGTAAGTTAATTATACAGATCAGTGTTTTGAAGTCTGACACTCCAAAGACCAAAAATGTGAGGCAGAATGTCTGAAATTATATTTCTGAGAAAAAAACTGTAAAACAAAATAAGTCCCCATCCCCCATGACTTTGGCTTTTATACTCAATGAAATGGGAACCCACCTGTCCCACCTTTATTATAATCAATACCAAGGTCAATGCAACTTCGGTAAAGGGATTCACTGAATTTAGAGACTTGGTAGCTCACACAAAACACAGTAACCAGTCAAGATTCACATGCATACCTCTCAACTGTCCCTGATTTTTAGGGACAGCCCTGACTTTGATTCAAATGTTAGCTCTGTCCCTCTTAATCCCTCCTAAAACTGATGCCATTTGGAGGAAAGGTGGTGAATTGCACTTAGTAAATAGTGACAATAATTAGATTTAAATTAATTCACCTTCTCTTATTCTGTCAATGTCTCAAGCTAATAATACTAATATCTTAAAAGGGTCCCTGATTTTCTCTGGATTTGTCGCTGATTCTGTTGAAATTTGGCCTTGATTGGTTGAGAGCTATGTTCACATTGCTGAACTTCTATCAACTGTAGAACTCTCATATGTTGGACTCTTCTGTTTTCTTTCCCATTACTTCCCCTTTAAGGACTATATGTTAACAAGGGCACCAAATTTGATATATGCTTATGGAGAGCCTATAATCAAACTGCATGAAAAATATGTAAAGAAATTTCTGCTTAAATGTCTGTGCACAGTGCCATAAAGGACCAACTCTTACACTTTTGTGGAAAAATAGAGAATGAAATAGTCTAGTTGCACAGAAGTGAGATTTGATCAGATTTCAGAACAGCCCAAAAATTATTTACCAAATTAATTATAATGGGCAGAACAAATTATATTCTATTACAAAATATGTATCATTAATATTTTTTCATTTTTATTTTCAGTTTTATAGCCCAATTTTAATCACCTTTTCAAAACTAAATTCATTGCTAAATCATCTCTTGACATGGTACTACATCTACAGTAAGCTCTATTAATATCAATCTTTTAATAGCCATAATTCAAATAACATCCAGGGATATTAGTGGCATCATTCTGAAAATCTACCTATCTACTACAAGCTCTTTGGGTTGCTATTAATTCTCCATAGGGCAAAGAGCTCAATGTATGTCCTTGATGACAAATAGTATAATACAGTCATGTCACGGTGGCCACATATTTTCTAAATAATTTTGTTTCTAGACCAGTATATTGTTTAAACTACAATAGAACCACATAATTAATATGGCTGATTGAACAGATTTTTATGTAGTTCCTGAATAAACTCTTGAAATTCTATTACATTTATTTTACAAAATATGATAACCTGTTAATTGAAAATAATATTACATATTACGTTGAAAAAAATCTAACTTGTACATTGCAAAACATGTCACATTGCTGTACCATTAATTTGCTGATAAATTATTGAAGCATAAAAATTACACAGATAAAATTCAGTGAAACATAAAAATAAGATGATGTCTCATTATAATCTAAATAGTACTTTAAAGCTGCAATTTAATGTTCATGATTAATAGATGTGTATAAACTAGAAACATCTACAATGGAAAAATATTTCTGTTAATTTTTATCTTAGTAGCTTTTTTATTAAACAATGCCTTTTAATTAAATCATCTGGATTTTTAATCAAAGATTGGACCCTAATTAAATGTTTATTTAAATAATTATTTATAAACGTTCCCATATCTTTTTGGAATCCCCCACATCCCAAAACAGTGAGTGGATTAACAGCATGCATATGTAATTTTGGCAGATATTAAAATAGGTGCACGTTGTTCCAGCACCAGAACATTTTTAATTTTCTTTGAAGACAATAAACCTAACTCAATACCATCTTCATCTAAATCTTGTTGGCTTTTAATGGCTCTTTCATAACAATGCATAGATACAGTCATGTTGTATTACCCACTAGATGTGACATGTATAATTTATAATAATCCTGGATTGACATAGCAATTTTATTACCTTTCTCTATTTGTTTTATAACAACATTTAAATTATTAATTAATCCCCTCAAGGCATTCCAGTCAAATTTAGTTAAATTGTAACATGCAAAATTCATAATCACTTTAATTATTAAAATATGGAATAAAATTACTTTTACCAAAAATATAATTTTTAAGTTCTGGGTGATATGCATCATATTTTATATAAAAACAAAAGGAAAAATTCATTGTTTTCTTCCTCACATTCATTATTTCCAACATTAATATTAGCAAAAAAAAAGTCTTTAGGTATGTGCTGCCCACCTCACTTATATATGCTGACCATAACCCCTACCCCTGCCCTAACCTAAACCTTACACATTACACCACTAAAATCCTTTCCCTAACAGCACCACTACAAAGACAATACTCGATTTTGGTTTTGCAGTTGGGTATATGAGAACGGGTATTTTTAGCTGAATAGAATATTTTGCAATTCTATATTATGAGTTTTCAGTATTTTGTGCTTTCATTTTTTAAGATATTTTAAGGTTTGATATTCTGAGTTTCAGATGTTTTATGATATAAAAATATGTGCATACACATATACAAATGTGTGCACATTTTATGTTGTTATAATTATATATATATATATATATATATATATATATATATATATATATATATATATATATATGGGCTCATACTACTTTATCAAAAGATAACATAATTGAATGGCAAAACATCGAAACGGACGCATTTCGTAATCTGGGGGGCTGTGCCCCCCACACCCCCTGCTAAAAATATATATATTCCAACTCCGAGATTGCACTACAGTGAGGAAAGGGCAAATATCCCAGTCTTCACTGCACTGCGATCCCACAATGCAAACTTCAAAATGCGGCCGTTTCGATGTTTTGGTCATTCGATTATGTTATCTTTCGGTAACGTAATAGGAACCCATATATATATATATATATATATATATATATATATATATATATATATTAGTGCATATAAAAAGTGTACACACCCCTGTTAATTTGTGATATAAAAAAATGAGACCACAATAAATCATTTCAAAACTTTTCCCACCTTTAATGTGACCTATAACCTGTACAATTCAATTGAAGAACAAACAAATCTATTAGGGGAAAAAATATAAAAAATAAAAAAAGTATACAATAAGCTGGTTGCATAAGTGTGTACAACCCTAAACAAATACTTTGTTGAAGCACATTTTGATTTAATTACAGCATTCTGTCTTTTTGGGTAGGAGTCTATCAGCAGGGCACATCTTGACTTGGCAATATTTTCCCACTCTTCCTTGCAAAAGCACTCCAAATCTGTCAGATTGCAAGGACATCTCTTGTGCACATCCCTCTTCAAGTCACTCCACACATTTTCTATTGGATTTAGATCTGTGCTCTGGCTGAGCCATTCCAGAACTTTAATTTTCTTTGGGTGAAGCCATTCTTTTGTTGATTTGAATGTATGCTAGGGGTCACTGTCATGCTTAAAGTTGAAATTCCTCTTCATCTTCAGCTTTCTAGCAGAAGCCTGAAGGTTTTGAGCCAAAAGTGACTGGTATTAGGAACTCTTCATAATTCCCTCCACCTTGACTAAAGCCCCAGTTCCACTTAAAAAAGGGGTGGGTTTTTGATTTTTGAAAAAGGAACTTTAAAATAAGGTACTGATTAATTTTCAATTATCTTGTCATTAATGACATAGGTGTTGGATCTATTTAAATGCCGAGGAGGGAAGAAAATATTGACTCTGATGATGTTTCCATGATAGGAAATGAAAGCACTAAGTCTGTTGAAGCAATGTATTTTATGTACTACGTGATTTTATTTTGCGACTTAAAATTAAAGTGTTTTTATAACTATTTGGGGCGACCTTTATTGACCTCGGAAAGCAACTGAATGTATTGGAGTTACCAGCTGAAGAAAAGCAACGCCAAAGCATGATACTGCAATCACTATGCTTCACCGTGGGATGGTGTTCTTTTGATGGTGCGAAGTGTTGTTTTTGCATCAAACGTACCTTTTGGCATTGTGGCCAAAAATTTCAGCCTTGGTCTCATCAGATCATAAAACATTTTCTCACATGCTTTTGGGATACTTGATGTATTGTTTTGCAAATTTTAGCTGGGCCTGGATGTTTTTCTGTATAAGAAAAGGCTTCCGTCTTGCAACCCTACCCCATAGCCCAGGCATATGAAGAATATGGGAGGTTGACATCACATGTAGTACACAACCAGTACTTGCTAGAAATTCCTGCAGTTCCTTCAGTGTTGCTGTAGGTCTCTTGGCAGCCTCCCTGATCAGTTTTTGTCTTGTCTTTTCATCAATTTTGGAGAGGCATCCAGTTCTTTGCAACATCACTGTCGTCCCATATTTTCTTCACTTTTTGATGACTGTCTTCACTGTGTTCCATGGTATATCCAATGCTGTGGAAATTTATTTCTACCCTTATAACACCAAAACTTTGTACTGTCAAACCAGCAAAGAAAAAATTCCACTCAGTACTAGCGTCCACTCAGTTTATTAGCCGCTTTCGTCAAAGACTTCATCAGAATACAAATTCACATCAAATTCACTATGCTTAAATACTTACACTCAAATCATTTCCAATTAACTAATTATTTAAATCATCAATTAAAACAATAAAATGCTTTACTAAACTTTGTTAATATGCACTCTACTGTTTTTAAAAAACATTTGATATTCTCCATGTCATTGAGTCCTGGACTTCTATCAGACTATAATTTAATTGCTAAAAAGCCTCTTTTTGTTCTAAATAATTCTTTAAGTCCCCCCTCTTAAATTCTTCTATCCCTGCTCAATAACTGAAAAAAAATCTTTTTATAATTAGGACATCTTGTAGTGTGCTTATACAAAGCACTTTTCACGTATTTCTTTTTAATGTAATACTGATGTTCTTTTATTCATTCACATAACCCTCTAATATAAAAAGCTGGACATGCTGAACTTACAGAAATATAAACCACACCACTTGTTTGACAATTACATCTCCACTTCAACATAATAGTATAAGAGGGATCTTCTAACATAATAAAATGACCTTCATGAATGTACCAACAAATATTACAATGTCCAAATTTAAACATTCTTAATGGCTTGTTAGAGGGAACGTCTTTGTATACTACAGCATTGGTACTACCTTTTTGTAGTAAATTCTTTAAATTATAATTATTCTTATATACAAACTTAGGGGCATCTCCCACTATATCAAACAATTCTTTATTGCCTTGTAAAATTTTCCAGTTGTTACTTATAATTGCAACATATACTACTACTATCTACAGTTTCTTTTTTCAGAGTCCTGTCACTTTCACACATGCATATAAAACTATTCTAATCCCAAATATTGGGAAGCAGTGGACAAACATGGGAGCATTTTGTATCATAGTACTTAACCAACTTGTATTCAGAGATTCCTCTTACTACACCGACACAAATCTGTGGAGAAATATAAGCTGTCTGCAATGCAGAGAGAGAGAGAGAGTCAAGAAGCAGCTTTGCAAGGGTGGCAGTGAGTACTAACACTGGGTTACCTTTCCTGGGTGGAGGGAGGCAGCCTTGCCTTCTAGAAGCAGTGAGTACTAAAGCATGCATCAGGAAAGGCAGGATTACCTAGACACTGGAGGAACAGCCTTGCAAGAGTGGCAGTGAGTACTAACTCTGGGTTACTTCTCCTGTGTGGAGGGAGGCAGCTTTGCCCTTTAGCAGTGGTGGGTACTAAAGCATGCATCAGGAAAGGCAGGATGTCTGTCATCACCTAGTTATGCATCAGTACAATAGCCATAGTCTGACTCTTAAATGGAAATGTATATGTTACTCAGCTGATTCACAGACATCAGGCTGCCATGTAACAAAAGGTAAGTTCAGACGCTGCTGTGGTGGCCTCCTGTGGACAGCTCTCACCAAAAGTGGAACAGATGGGACTGTAGGCTCACAGGAGCACTAATGGTCAACAAACAGTGATGAGAAAAATTGGAAAACAATTCTTCATAGAGATACTGACTAGCACCATAATTGTGGTATCCGGGTAGTTGATGCTAACAAGATGGAAAATAACAAATGCCCCCAAACATTTACAGTTGTGTTGGCTACTTTCAGGAGATAAATCTAAATGAATGCACTATAAGAAAATGAAAGTCAAATTTAGTACAAAATGAGTGTTGTATAATATACACAGTGCGGCCAGTAGCAGAATATGATTTCCCCTATAATGGATGCAGACTAGTGATATGCTGAAACAAATGCAAAAATCTATCAAACTCAAATATGTGTGAATACAGTCTACATTGTCAGTTAAGTTAGAATTAATTCTACTAATAATTTATACTGAACTGTCATAAAACTGCTTTAGGAATAAAATGACCTGTACCATACTTTCTGCATAGTTTATTTTGTATTAATGTCTTATAAGGTTAATCAGACTGATACTTGCTAATATCAACTGCTGTCTGACATGAAACTAAGAATATATTTTCTTTCCATTTCTCAGTGGAGTTCAGGTTTACTGGTAAAATTTTCAGTGCAAAGAAAAAAATTAATTTAAGAAAATGTGATTAAAATACAGGTGCAGTGAGACTAAGGGAAATGGTCATTGCATTTTTTAGTGACGCAGATAACGGTCACATCTAAAGATCAGTAGGTACATATTAGCAGGCATTAGAGATTAACAATGTACCAGGCAATATCAGTACAACAGAAAAGGAATCCCACACAATACTACTAGTGTAACTTCTGAAATTGAAGTCATCCAAAATAAAAAATGGAACATCTATATTGGTCAAATCCATACCTAACTGATATAACAAGGAAAACCATTTCCAGTCCTACCTTCTTCACATACTCCTGTATGTATCAGCCATATGAACAGTATTTATCCTACCTCCTTCACATACTCCTGTATGCATCAGCCATATGTACACTCTCCAATCCTACCTCCTTCACATACTCCTGAATGCATCAGCCATATGTACACTCTCCAATCTTACCTCCTTCACATACTCCTGTATGCATCAGCCAAATGGACACTCTCCAATCCTACCGCCGTCACATACTCCTGTATGCATCAGCCATATACACACTCTTGCAAACCACACAACAAATAAGGCCAGAGACATACTACAGCAAAGTAGCAAACTTCAACACAAACCCCTCATATAGGACTCACTACTTTCTCACCTTAAAACAAGTACAATTGTTAGAACTACCACAGCCCTAACCTCCATCCAGCTAGTCACAGTCCATTACTTTATTTAAATCCACAATAATTGCCTATTCCTAAAAAATATCCTTCAGCAATATGCACATGCAGAAAATTATGCTCCAGTGAAAAACGTCTGGCTGCCACAAAGTCAAAAAATGCTGCAGAAGATATCACTATTCAGTTATGTCATCAAAATCGGGAACAAAATTACCACTTCCACAAAAACAAATACAGAAATTAAAAGACTTCAAATCTAAATTAAAACAATACCTGATCAACTCCTAGCTGTGCTCATTTATTTCACCAGGATAATGTTGTACCTTCAAGTTATTATCTTGTCTACAAGACACCTGGTTTATCTCACCTCCATCTAGTCACAGAAGCACACTGCATTTCACCACTACAGCAGGGGGCCGGAACTCCTCAGTGTCCCTAGCCAGAGTGCACTACTCCTGTGAATGACCTTCCAAAAAACTCATCAAGTATATATTCCACGCTATTTCTTTCAAAGCTAGGTCTGATTCTAAAACTGTATCCCATCCTCTACCTTTGCCTACCACTGATAACGTCAGCATTATTTCGTATTTTTTTCTTGTCACTGAGCGTGTGCTGATATTCTGACTTAAATCATCTGATGCCTGTACTGCACGGGAAGTTTCACTGTTCTGTCCATTTCTGTTGCTTTACTCCTTTTCATCTATCTCTCTGTCACTCCACCTTTCAGCCCATTCAGTGATCTCGCGTTTCACCCTTCCAACTTTAAGAACATAATGCATAACATTCTTTCTCATCAGCTATCTGAAATACAAACTTTTTCACCTCCTCTGTCACAGCCCTTTAAATGCAGGTATTCATTTTTTATGTATATTATTTCTGCGTGCCACTGCTGCACATGTAGTGTACATTTACAGTGAATCAGTTTCTGACTCCTGTACTCTCATTGAACCCAGTTCTCCCATGGTGCTTTTAGCTTTCTATCAGTACATTTACACCACAATACTCACTCTGATTCACTCTGTCTTGTTGATATACCAGCAATTACACTGTAACTACCACAACATATTTGGACTACTCTCTTTATTCTCATATTCATCCTTGATATTTCTTCTTTCTATTCATGTCCTAATCCTCGCTTTTTCCCAGTTTCTCATGTTCCTATATACTTCCTATTTATTTAAAGTTTGCATATGGCATTAGCAATAGGGTTACCACCTGTCCCACTTTGAGAGGGACAGTCCCTCTTTGGGCAGTTGTGTCCTGACAAAAAATATTAAAAAGGCCAAATGTCCTGAGATTGTTGGACATAATTATGTCCCATATTTTATGTAATAGTTGCATAAAATAGTTATTTCTGTATCTAAAATACCTAAATGTTACAAGAAACATAATAAGCAACTAAACTGCTACAAGAATAAGCTTTTATTTAGGAAAAAAAGTTAAGTTCTATCCTTTGCACTGACCATGGGTATGTATGTGTCAGCCTGTAAAATCTGATGTGTGTCCCGAAAATGTCCCACTTTGGCCATTTGAAAAGGTGGCAACCCTAATTAGCAAATGCCCAGGTATGTACCTAAGACATGCAATTTCTGTTATTTTGCACATTGCTTTCAGGAACTGCCACTGTTCGGACTATGGGGGGGAAGCGCATACAGCATATTCTCAAAGTATTACAGTAATCCTTCAAATGTTCAGTTTAATACTTATTGGTACATATGTCGACTGAACTGGTTAAGTCTCCCAGCATATCCAGAAATGTTAGCTCTTTTTATGTGGCATTTTAAATTTTAAAAGAACAGCTTACCTTGAGCCTAAAAAATACGTTCTGAAGACAGATGTAACTGTGCAGAAGTAAGTGGGTGGCTGACATTTAGAAATATTAAGTGCAGAAAAAGATTTTCTTAAGTAATGCATCAACAGCAGTCAGGGGATGTACAATATAAACTTAACGTTGATGAATATCACCTAGCCAAGGGACTGGTCAAAGACACAATAGTCATCACAAACAAATGGAAAAAAAATACACACACACATATATATATATATATATATATATATATATATATATATATATACACATACACACACACACACACACACACACACACACACACACACACACACACACACACACACACACTGGAAATTCATATGAGCTCTCTGTTAATTGTACCCCATAAAGCATAGTCCTGCTTGTTTTATCTTCTTCTTAAGCAATATGACTAGAATACTTAATTTTCTTACATCATCCTTGTTTCATCTGACTTGATGCCTTCTGAATAGTAAATGGCAGACAAAAAGGTACATAGGAAACTAGATAGCATCTGACAAGACCAACATAAAGTGATATCTGTGTTACTATCCCTATATTTTGCATACTTTAAAATACGTGCATAATTCTGGACCATTTTAATGGTGTAATTTATACAGAAATTAAATATGACATGAGTTACTAATACGACATAAAAGCAATATGTTGACCCAGGGTTAGAGATACAGAAGATGGTTTAGACATTATGCAAGATGCATAAATAATTCCAAAATAAGCAAGAAACACTGCAGACTTATGAAGATGTAACTGATGGAACAGCATTTGGGGGGAGGCAAAAAGCAGGTCAGAAAGATTTGCATAATTCCAAAGACAAACAATGGACCTGCAAGAAATAAAACACACATGAAAATAAATGATACTAAGACTAACATTTCAGTTATAGAACTCACTGATGATGAAAAAGATGAGTCTAGTTATGGTTTGACTTTTCTGTCATCATGTGTCTACTACGTCTCTTCATTGTTGTTAGATTTATACAGTTTTGAAAGAGTTATGAATTTAAAAGTACTGTTTGATAATAAAGACTGTCAAGGAAAAATTATTCTGATCAAGTCAGATGTTTACAAACCCATTTCACCCTACTGTTCAGTTATTCTAAAACAATATATGAAACTGAAATACACAATTTACTTTTGAAGAAAGCCAGCAGATTTTACAGCTTGAAATGAAATGAGGCACGACTTTGAATAATTTGAAGACAAGGCAGAATTTATTAAAAAACAGAGGTGGGGTACAGTAGTTATGCATTGCCTTGCCTTTTAGATGATGGCACTACATACAAAAATGTCCTTATTTTATTGTTGCTATTAATGACAGATATTACAGTTATTAATGTTGTTAGAGGACCTACTTACAATAGTAACATCTCAGAATAACTTTATAGGTATTTCCGAGTATCTGTTATTATGTGTTCTTATTTTGACAGTATCCCAAAAATAAATAAACTTGAAAAACCCACCATTGAGACCCATTTTCTTGGGGACTGAATATATTACAGAGATTGTTACTAAATGTTTAGATTACATACTGAAGCCACTGGTTCAGAAAGCACCAGATGTTATTCTGGATTGTGGATATGTCCTGCAAAAAGCTAAATGTACTAGAGATAAAAAAAATGGCAGTTATTTTATCATAGCAGATACACCTTACATGTCAGTATCTGCCATGAAGACAGAATGGAAGGATTTAGATGGATACTGTATACATTGTCATCCTTTCCTGAAGACTTTATAGAAATGATAACAGTGTTAACAGAAAAAAAAAAAAACGTGTTCATCACAGGTATAAAATATGTGTAGATAAGGGTGCTGCAATGGATACCCTTATAGCACCAGGCTCTGCATATATATGCGTATAATATCAGGAGGACAATCCATTAAGAACCATGGCTTCAGTAAAATAGTATTCTTTGGACACACAGTTGATTACATATTTATTACTAATAAGGAACAACCAAAGGAAATGGACTTATTGATAAAGACTTTAAAGGAATAATATGCAAATAGATAGGTATGGTTAGGATCACGGACATGCAACTAATAAAAGTTATTTATAAAATAATGTTGGCTATACATAATTGATTACATTCTAAGAGCAGTCACTCTTACTTTATCAAAGGGAACACCCCAAATGGGTAGTTTATGAGAATAATAAGAAACACCGCCAGAATATCATTAGCAGAAGTAGAACTAACTAATCAAAAATGCTGGTTAGACAGAAGGCAATATTAAGAATATGTATTAAATATTGAAGAAAGGAAGGTGAAGGGTGCCCTAACCATATGTAGGTAAAAGGCCAAGCTATAACAGGAGTGTGAATCAAGGAAGTAAGAAGAATGAGAAAGAAAGGTGTAGTGCAGAGGTGTTAATATATGTCATGCACTCTGAGCTATATAATAAAGGATGTGGAGGAAATAATTTGAACCAAGTAGTAAACGATGTGGACAAAGTAATTAATAGGAAGTAGAACATTTTGCAGTCAAAACTATTTTCTAATAAAAGGGCATGCAATCTAAAGAAATCATTTGAATGAAAGAGTGGTAATAATACAAACAAAAGGGGCACATACTAACGTAATGGTTGTGTAACATGTGGATGTATGGATACTGATAATGTTTCGTTTATCCTGCTACAAATAAATATCTAATGATTTCGCAACATGTGAGACAGAGGGGCTGATTTACTTAGCTAGATGTAAGTATGGTAGTTTTTACAAATGAAAAACAGCTCCCTATTGAAATGCTGGCACTCAAAATGCTTGTGATGACGTGGAAAAAAAGACTGAAACTGCAGAAGAACGAATCTCTGCCTTTGCTCTTCTCCTTTAAACTTCTTTGTTGCAGACAGACAAGCTCCTCTGTACCACCCATAACACCCCAACTTATATATACTACCTCCAAGGTCACCCGAACGTATATATACTACCTCCAAAATCACCCTACCTCAGAGAAAAGGGAATAGTCTGGGAAATAGCAATCTCAGACTTTGTATATATACAAGTCCATTTTTTTCTGCAATTCAGCCTCCATGTTTAGGGACTTGCTCTATTGGGTCCTGACATTTTAAATATTTCCATAAAAAATAGTGCATAGTTTCAAAGTTAGAATAAAAGAACACATAGCTGACATAAGGAAGAAAGCAGGGACAATTGCATTGTTTATAAACCTAGAAAACACGTAGATTAGATTGTGGAGTTTCGACTTCAGGTTGTAAAGATAGCAGTTCTGCTACATTTAGAATAAAAATGGCAGTTACATCTGAATAATACAAATGAACAAAGACTTGATGATGCTGTGCATTTAAAACCATACCTCAGAAAGCAAAGTATATAGAAATTTTAATCTACATTATGTGCAATGTAAAATGAGGTATGTGTCATTTTTATCCAAAAGTGATTGTAAATAACAGATATTAAGATTTTAGATAGGTTTCATTATTTGAAGTAAAATAGTCATGTGACCAAGCTTCCTTAAATTGACTGCTAGTGCAACTGATCTGTGATACCTAAAGGAGGACTTGTATTTTGTCTGAAATCAAGTGCTAACAGTGTCTGGGGTTATTTATTTATTTATTTATTTTATTTATTTATTTATTGCCATTTGTTTATCAAGATAATCCACTGGGCCATTAAGAGCCCATTTTCAGTGGAGGGGAGAAAAACTCAAAAAAAAAAAAATATATATATATATATATAGAACAATATTGAACAATTACAAAAATTAGACCAAAAGCTTAAAACCAATGGCTGGGCACAATACGAAACCAATAAAAAATTGCCTAGGTATTCAAACTACTCAGACAAGAAAAGTAGATTTAGCACTTTCATTCATTTAATGCACAAACGTCATTAGAGCAGGATGACTAAACATTCAACAATCATTTAAATAGTAAGTCATACATCAAAGTGCAGCCAATGGAAATAAAAAGCAATTCATTAAATAAGCAAGGAACCAAGAAGCCAATAAAACATCTCATATTAGCATAAAGGGTGGGAACTAATAAATAAGTCTATTCTTTAAAATGCATTTAATATTTATGAATTGATTTAACCCCGGTGGTTGATCTGCCCAGATCTGCCACCCTAAGTTCCTTAATTTCAAGTTTAGTATTAAAACCATCGACAAAGAAAAAAAGAATCAACAGCGTTGAAAACAAAAAACACAAACTTCCAAAAATTCTGGCATTCTGTAGCATGCTTTGCCAGGGCATTAGTCAAGTCCCTTCTCTTAATGGCAGCACAATGGTCGTAAATTCTTTTATTCAAACTTGAGACTCATATATAGTGTGCAGGGAACATTATTTGAAGCTTCTGCTGTAGAGGTAGACAGCCTATTCCAAGTAATTGTATAGGCAGATATTATGGGTCTATATTAGTTATTCAAAGAGGCGTTTCATCGAACGCCTCTTCCATCGACCCGTAAACCACAAAAACACAAAACAGTGAACAAGCATATAAGCAAATTTCTTTCCCTAGGAAAGAAATTGCTTACCCTAAACAAAAAAACATCACTACAAACAATACAACGTGGGGTCTTCACCCCCCCCCACACCCCCCTAACTAAATATACCAACTCTGAGATTGCACTACAGTGGGGAAAATGGCAAAGTAACAGAGTTGGCCTATTGACCATTCGGTGTTTTGTGTTTTCGTTATTTAACGGTCGATGAAGAAGCGTTCGAAGAAACGTCTCTTTGAGTATATAACAGGAACCCGATATTATATATAGAGGTAAAGTGGAATCAGTTGGACTAGTAAGTGTATGGATATAAAAATATTTTTTGAGTTAAATTATAGTTTAAAAGTTTTTTTGTTGTTGAATTTTTTTTAAGTTTTACAGTTAATTTACCATTCCTAACGCTTCATGACATGGCACAGATGTTAGATTAAGCTGTATAAGGAGATTGTCAAATAAGAATTGAAATAGAGCTAGTTTTATGGCAGAGAAGGATAAAACCTTGACTATACTGAAGGTGCCTATGTTCATTTAGCAGCTTAGATGCCTGTACCAGCTGGCCTGGGAGGATGGGAATGATTGTACATTGTCAGCTCGCCCATCCTGTAGGGCCAACATCATCCTCTGGCCCTCCCCCTCCATGGTAGACAGCTCTAGCTCACCACAAGGTGACAAATACCATGAGTACTAGGTGTTACATGAACCTGTTAAGCCACGTAGCATGCAGAGGCCATGTAGCATGCAGAGGCCACGTAGCATGCAGAGGCCATGCTTCCCTTGGGAGACACAAATGGAGATAATGGGGACAAAGGCAGAGCTGCCATGGGAAAGTGTAGCCTGCCTCACAGGACCAACAAGCTGACCCATTCCCTACCATTTGAGTGTCATCAGGGAACAGAGGGACAATTAGGTTTCTCGGGCCAAAATGAACAAGGAAATTAAAATTGCTGAATACAATCAGCATTTAAAAAATAGAAATAAGTGTCTATCAACAATGGATTAGAGTACTGAAATCAGGCAGCTTGTTGCAGTTCTACATCATTTATTTGCTGTCTGTATCCTTTAAGAACCCGGGTGAACTAGTGCTGTAGGTCTCTTCACTGGCAATTCTTGACAATCGTGGCATGGGGTATATAAATACTTAGATTTTAGATAGCTTTTTAGGAGACTACACATGTAACTGAATGTAGTAGTTTGTTAGAATTGAGAGCTCCTAGAAGACTTATTCCTGACTTTTAAAGAGTCACTTGGGTTAGGATCAGGTGGAATAGGGCTATGCAGGGAGGATCTACAGTATAGATTGAGTCCACTTTATTTAAAGGGTATTTTAAAGACAGCCGTAAACTGGTGAAAGCTTTGAAGTGCTTTTAAAAGGGGCAAATGTTATGCATTTCTAGGTTCAAACATGAAGCTAGTTACATGATGCAAAGTCAGCCATACTAGACATAAACTGAAAAAGAAGAAGAAATTATGGCTGAAATACAAACTACTTCATGGAGTCTTCATTGTATTCAAGCTCCTCAATTTTAGACATGACCTTTTGTAGTTCACTGTTTTCTCTCTGATATTTTAAGACAGGAAACATAACTCATTAATACGCATCCATTAATATCTCCTTTAGTGTCACTTTAAATGTTGCCCCTATTATATAAAATTGAATGTTCTCATCTCACTCATTCTCGGAATGATATTTAGTAAGTTGAAGTACCTCTTCACTAACACTCATTTCCTTTAGCAACTCAAGAACCTTTTTAGAATGATTACCTTGATGTGATGAAGAGTTTATGTATCTCAGTGATGTTATGAGCAATATCATCTAGGGTTAACCAAGACAAGTGAGTCATGGCAGAGGGATAAGATTAAAGATGCTCCAGACAACAAGCCACTGCAGTATATATGCCAAGAAAACCCCATGAACAAAAGCAGCCAGAGTAATGCTGAAATTATATCAGAGAATACGACCCTCAGCTTAAAATGCATCCAACAAATTTCTAGGGAAGACACGTTGACAAGTGCACGTAATGCTAGAGTTTCTAACGCAGGTGGATTAAAGCCAAAAGGATGTCCATCTGCAGAGGGGTTTAGAGATGAAAGGAAAGTCCGATACTGCAAAGGGCTATACAACATTGGAAACTGGAATGTAAGAATTATGAACCAAGGTGAACTTGAAGTGGTTAAGGAAGAAATGGCATCTTGGGCATCAGTAAACTAAACTAAACTGGAATGGTCATTTTACATCAAATAATGTAATGAGATCAGGAATTTTGCTGAAGAAATGGAATAACCCCTATAATTAATGAAAGGGTATCAAAATTTGTGCTCAGTTACAATCTAGAAAATTATAAAATGACTGCAGACTACAGGGTACACCATGCGACATTACAGTGATAGAAGTTTATGTTTCAACTACAGAGCCTAAGAGGAAGAAGTTGACCAGTTCTGTGAGAATCTGTACCAACTTTTGGAAACAAGACAAAAAAAGATGTTGCATTCATCACAGAGGATCGGAATGCTGTTAGTAGTCAAAGTATAAATGGAACAACAGGGAGACTTGGGATTGCAGCAGGAATTAAGTGGGACATCAACTATTCAAATTCTACCAAGATAACTCACTGGTCATAGCAAGCACTCTTGTTCAATAGCCTAATAAATAACTTTACACACTGTTAGCAACAAGATGGTCAGTAAAGAAAGAGTGACAGAGATGGAAGAGTTTTATACAATCAATAGAAACAAGAACTGGAGTGGACTGTGGCTCAAGACCATCACATTTGTATTGCAAAGTTTACAATTAAATTAAAGAAAACTAGGAAAACATCTAGGCCAGTGAAGTGAGAAATGAGCTTGACTGTTATGAACTATGGACAGAGGTTCATGATAGTGTTCAGGAGGTAGAATCAAAAATATTCCAAAGATAAATTTAAGAATTCAAATGGCTCATTGTGGGAAATTTAGAAGTGGCAAAGTAAAGAACAAGAGCAAAAAGAAATAGAGGTAGGAAAAATATGCCAAACAGAATGCAGAGTTTAAGAGAATAGTAGGGATAGCAGATCATACTTATATGTGCAATGCAATGAACTGAAAGAAGACAGTAAAATAGGAGAAACTACACATCTGTTCTGGAGAAACTTCTGGAGAAAAATGGGCATGACAGAAGACAAAGATGGGATGGAGGTAACAGAAGCAGAATATATTAAGAAAAGGTAGCAGGAATCCACAGAAGAACAATAAACCAAAGGCCTTACCAATGGCATGTTCTCTGACTGACTGACACATATCCTGCAGGGTGAAGTTAGACTCTAGAAATTCTAGTTAATAACAATGCTAAAGAAAGTGACAGAATTCCAGCTGAATTGTTCAAAATCCTGCAAAATGATGCTGATACAGTGCTGCTGTGGAATTCCAGCTGAATTGTTCAAAATCCTGCAAAATAATGCTGATACAGTGCTGCTGTGGATTTGCCAGCAAATTTGGAAAACACAGGAGAAAAACAGCTAAAGCAAAGGCAAATACAGTGCTGCCAAGATATCCAAACAGTAAAGTAAAACAGAACCACTGTAAACCATGCACAACTTAAACCCAAATTTATTTTTGCAAGATAAAACTTTTACCACAAAATGGCTTCCTCAGGCAAATCTAGAATCACAATCCAAACCTTCAGTTTAAATACTAGATCATAGGTCACATGAGTAAAATACTGGTCATGTGATGGATTTAAAACCCCATTACATTTTAAGAGACCTCTTGACATTTAAAAAGGTAAAATATATAAAAATAAGAGACATAAAAATATACGCAGACACACACACACACACACACTCACACACACACACATATATATATATATATATATATATATATATATATATAATCTATATGTTATGAAAATGTGTGTATAAAACAGTATATAAAATATTTAAAACAAGAACTTTCTTAAATTATGATGAGGACTTATTAAACTTTAGAAATTATCAGAGAGACAACATTTAAACTTTCAGATGAAGTTCTTTCAGTAACGGTTTCAAAGAGACAAAGCCATTTAATCCAGGTGGAATGTGTGCTTTTAAGCGTAAAATCCAGTAAAATTCATCTTGTTCAGTTGTGTGTGTGTGATGTTCCCACCAGTTACAGATTCGTATAAGACGTGTAATATACAGCATTTAAACATGATTGTGGCCTTTATCGATGTGATGCTTGTAAAGAGCATTAGTGAGAACCTGTCATTTGGACTTAGAAATATGACTTCCTATTCACACTTTAAGTTTCTGGTTATTTTTACTGACGTAGTTTGCATCACATTTCTCACATAAAGCTAGACATACAAGGTTTCTAGTGTTACAGTTCCCAAATGCACGTAACTCAAAATCAAAGCCAGTAACAGGGTGAATAAAGGAACCCCTTGTATAAACATACCTGCAGTAAACACAGTTACCACATCTAAAAGTCCCTTTCTTGACAGTCTTAAAGGGCATACAATTTTTTGGCTGTTCTTTATAGCCTAACAGCTGTTTCAAGTTTGAACAGTTCTTATAACTGAAAAATGGCTTATTTGTAATTGTAGAACTCACCTCTGGTATATCTTGTAATATATGCCAGTATTTATTAATAATTTGTTTCACTTGAGTGGTATTTCTAATATATGTAAGTATGCATCTGTGCTTAGTATTATTACTAATACTGGGCGGCGCAGTGGTGCAGCAGTTAATGCTGTCACCTCACAGCAAGAGGTTCTCTGGTTCGATTCTCGGCTGGGGTGCCTTCTGTGTGGAGTTTGCATGTTCTCCTTGCGTTCGCGTGGGTTTCCTCCGGGTACTCCGGTTTCCTCCCACATTCTAAAGACATGCATCTGGAGCATTTCTCCCCGGGCCTCCACTGAAAACAGGATCTGTGGAACCTAGTTGGACTTTCCCGGTCAACAAATGTTAAATAAAATAAAATTAGAGGCAGGGTTTGTGCTTATATTTCTAGCTGTATGTCGATGTACTACTGTATCAAGAACAGTATTTGTAGCATAAACCCTACCGGTAAAATCTGTAGTCATGTCTTCTAGCTGACTGTTCATTAAGGCATCAGATGTGTTCAACCTAACTGCTCTCACCATTTGGCTTTTAACTACATTATTAAATATAAAGTGTAGATGCATACTACTCCTATGCAAGTAAGAGTTACATCTGACAGGCCTTTTATACATGGTGGTACCTTTTTATCAGCCACCTTAAAAACTGTCACATTGAGAAAGTCAGTTTTATCTCTTGTAAAGTGTTAAATTTAAGGCAGTATTTGAGATGTATTGATAAAATTCTTCAGAAATCTCTGCACTACCACACCATATATATATATATATATATATATATATATATATATATATATATATATATATATATATATATATATATATATATATATATATACAGGTCATCCACAAATCATCAGAAAAATACAACATTTTCAGAAATGGATTATCGGTGGATAAAATAAATCTCCATTCCCAAATGTACATGACTATGTTGGCGTAGGTGTTACCGACGGGTGTACCCATTGCTATTCCACCCTCCTGTTTATATAATGTTTGCTGAAACAGAAAAACATTATTAGTGAGAACCATATTTAGCAGTTGATATAAAGTATTGATGCATGATTGGGTGTATTCAGCGAATTCAAGGAGACATTCCTTCACTGACTGGATACCAACATTGTTGGGTATCACAGTGAAGAGAGAATCTATGTCAAGGGTAGCAAAGTACCATCCATTCAAATCACTGCACTGTGACCATGTATGTATACGTTGGAGAAAGTCAGAGGTGCTCCTAATAATGGTACCGGTCTTATCAAAGTCTGTCCTAATCGTTTTTTCCAAACATTTGAAGACAGGCTCTGTTAACCAACCCCTAGCTGACACTATTGGTCTGAAAGGTCAGCTGAGTAAGATTTATTGTATTTTGGGTATACCATACATGAAGGGTAGGCTAGGGCTCTCTACGTACAAGTAATCAAACATCTGAATGCTTATCTTGCCTTTATTAAGTAGTGTGTGGAGTACCTCTACAAACTTACATACTATGCTACCATAATCATGTCTTGTAATACATGTGTAATCTTGACTACTCGGCATATCTTCCATGTTTCTAATATTCTTCTTCTTCTTTCAGCTTTTTCCCAGTTAAGGGTCACTACAGCAGATCACCTGTCCGCTCATGATTGGCAGTGAAGTTTTTATGGTGTCAAGTTGCCAGGCGCACACCCAACCTTCCACAGAAGGCACACCCACGCACGCATACCTAGTGCCAATTTAGAGTCCAATCCACCTACAGCATGTCTTTGGGATGTGGGAAAAAACTGGAGCACCCAGAGGAAACCCATGCGACCACAGGGAGGACATGCAAACTCTACACAGAAAGCACCCCAGCCGAGGATCGAACCAGAGAGCATCTTGCTCTGAGGTGGCAATGCTAACCGCTGCACCACTGCGGCTGCCCTTTCCATGTTTCTAATATAAGAACATTTATCTAGTACAACAATGCCTCCACCTTTATCAGCATTCCTTATCACAATTCTATTATTGTTAAGAGATTGCATTGCTCGATATTCATTCACAGTAATGTTATAAAACCTATCAAATTTCTGCTTGTGATATAACTTATAAATTTCACACCTACAGATCACTCAAACACCTGAGTAATGTGGTTACTGAAAGAAACATAGCTACGTGAACATTTTGCAAAATCACAAATAATATCCATATTGTTTGACCCAAGCTTGTTTTTCAAGTTCAGGTTTCATACAAAGTACTTAAACTCATCTAAAGTTTTAGAGACATCTGATGTATGTGGTGGCATAAATGTTAATCCCAGCTTTAAGACCGATAGCTCATCTGTATTTGGTGCTGCGGTAGCGTTGTCGCCTCACAGTAAAACGTTATCCTGTTCGATTCTCAGCTAGAGCGTCTTCTGTGTGGAGACATGCGTTAATGGGCGTGCCTTCGTTGAAGGTTGTGCGTCAGGGCTGGTAACTCGGCACGTAAAAATCTGCTGCCAATCATTAGCGGACTGGAGTTCCACTGTGGCGACCCCTAACCGAGAAAAGCTGAAAGACACAACAACAACAACTGAAAGAACTTCATCTGAAAGCTTAAGCGTTGTCTCTCTGATAATTTCTAATGTTTAGTAAGTTCTCATCATAATTTAAGAAAGTTCTTTTTTTAAATGTTTTGTATATACATTTTCATAACATATACATATATATATTTATATATAATATTTTTATATATTTGAATGTTATGTGCCTTTTTAAAAGTCAAGAGTTCTCTTTAAATGTCAAAAAGGTTTTTGAAAATGTCATGTAGTTTTACATCCATCACCTGACCAGTATTTTACTTATGTGATCAATTTTCTAGTATTTAATCTGCAGTTATTTATTTCTTTATTTATTACAGTTTGATGACCGGGATAGTCCATTGGGCCTGTAAGAGCCCGTTTTCAGTGGAGGCCCAGGGAAAAAAGCTCCACGGGATATAGACAATTTTACAATAGTTATACAAAAGTAAACAAAGTAGTACAACAGTGAAAAATACAGAGATAATATACAATTTGTTAAAAAAGACATAACATTTCTAATCCTAGGTAATGATTTACAAAAGTGGGATTTGTGTAGTCTAAACATATTAAAAGTACAGGCATTTCACATGAAAAAAAAACATGTAAGCAAAACATTTATGTGCAGATAAAAAAAACAAGCTTAGAGAGAATAAGGTGAGGTGGCAGAGGTAAAAGGTGGTATGTAGTGGAGAAAGGGAGTGGGTTGGGGGAAGTTTATGAGGTACAGGGTAGGAGAGGAAGTAGAGGAAAAGGGCAAGAGAGCACAGTGATAGAAGGTTGAGGTATATAGTGCATGGGAGATGGTGTTAAAGAATTTATGTGGTAGAGGTACAGGAACATTCCCACTTTGAAAGGAGGTGAGATTGGAAAAGAGTTTTGATGATTGAGTGGCTCTGAGTATTTCGAAGGGTGGTAGCAAGAGAATTCCAGAGTTTAGCTAGGGAGCAGGATAATAGTAGGTGGACATGGGGTCAACAAGGTTTATATATGTTTAGAAGATTGTGGTTTTCTGATCTTAGAGAGCGGTTGGGAATGTTGGCGGTTAAAGAGGTGGACAACTAGAAGGTCTGAATATGAGCTTGTGAGCAGTAGTAAGTCTAAGGAGTTTGAGGTAATTAGGAAGTTCAAGCCATTTCAGGGAGTGGAGAGAGAGAGAGAGAGAGAGACAGTGATGCAATGAGATTCTGGAGTTGGTGGCAAATTTGGAGATTTTATTGTAACAGGCTTCCAACTTGCCCTGTAAGCCTAGCTAAAGATTAGTGAATAGGTAGGCGCTGTGCATAACAGAGGGAAGACGGTAGAGGTACAGGTGTGGCTGGTGGAGGGGGTAAGGTAATGATTGTGTCTATACAGGAGACCTAGTTTTTGGTGAGTTTTTTGATATTAGTTTGGATATGGATGTCAAATTTTAGATTTTCATCAATTATGACACCGAGCAGTTTGGTATGCAATACAGTTTCTATGGGGCTGTTATTCTGAGCAGTCACTGTAAAAGAGTTTTTGTCTATATTGGTGTTTTTGGATGGTTTTGGTGTTTTTCAAACTGAAGTTTTGGATTGTGATTCTAGATTTGCCTGAGGAAGCCATTTTGTGGTAAAAGTTTTAACTTGCAACAATAAATTTGGATTTGGATAGAACGTGTGCATGGTTTACAGTGGTTCTGTTTTACTTTACAATTTGGAAAACACAACAGTGGCCATTAGATTAAAAAAGTCAGTTTATACATACAGAAGGATTCATGGGAATTTTGTATGTAAATTGATATGTTGCATGTCTTATGACCACTGTAGTCTTGCTATCATTGATGTTAAAGACTTGGTTTCGGTTACACCCTTTGGAATGTGGCTGGAGTGGCATCATGAGTCTCTCATTGATGAAAAGACTCTTTCCCATAATGATATCATTATGACTGAAGAATGTATGAATATAGTGCTCCAAAATCAATTTTGTATTCTTTGAAGGAGAATATTTTCAAAATGTTGAAGGAGTTGCAATGGTGGCTCCTCCTATTCCAGTGTTTACTAACATAGATATGTGGTTGTGGGAAAAGAAACATATTTTTGATAGTTGTTTTTGGTCTAAAATTGCATTGCATCTTAGATTTCTTGATGACATCTTTATTTTTTGGGGTGGAATAGTGGAAGAAGATGAACAATTTTATTTATCAACAGTTCTGCTGATTTTTTTTAATTCACTACAATGGTACATGCTAATTGCATTAGTAATTTGGGTGATTGGGTTATTATGAACAGGAAGGAAAACTGATTAGATTCAAGCATTTTCAGAAAAGATACTTTTTCTAGTGGGCTTGGTTAATGCTCTCCAAGTTGGTTTCAGACAACGATTAGTTTCTTATAGAACATAGCAAACTGTAGTCATTGTTAGAGATTGAGGGTACCATGACTGAAGTGATGAAAGAAACTGTTTTGAAAAGAAAATGTCTTTTTGACCAATTTTAAGAGATCCTGAGCATGATGGATAATTTAATAACAACTGGACATGTAACATAGATTATTCAAAAGACACAGTTCTCCCCTTTGGGCAAGGTACTGGTGAGGTGAAGAAAGCAGTTACAAAAAATTGGATCGCAGCATTTGGATATGTTGGTCTGATGAATAAGTTAGGAAACAAAATTCTGTATCCAACAGAGGACAAAACTGTAAAGATTTATTGGAAAAAGAGCCCAATGACCACCCACAATAACAAGCCCCTGTAATGTATGGCATGGTTAAATGCAGGGCTTCTTTCCCTAGGATTATTTTGTACAGAAGAATAACAGTTGTGGCACCATGGGAGTTGTATATTTAGCAAGTTTCCTAACATAGTCATCATTTTACAATCGCAAAGCTGAGCATACCTTGAGAGCACAGATATATGAGCATATTTATGCCATAGAAAAACATGACTAACACATTATGTAAGCATTCAAAGGTATGTGGCAGTTTTAATAAATTGTTATTTTTTTATCCTAGACATCCTGATATGGAGAAGGAAGGCGATTTGAAAAACTTACTAGAATCTACGGACTTGTACTGGTAGTTATTAAATGCATCCAGGATCTTGGACTGAATAAATGTGTATCTGTTAACAGAATTCTGTATTTTAAGTCTATGAGATTATGATAGTATACACGCATTTTATATATATATATATATATATATATATATATATATATATATATATATATATGTGTGTGTGTAGTTTGCTATTAAAACATTGAACATCAGAATGCAAACCATTCAAAAATGCGGTTTACAGGTTCGATATTTGGAATGCTAAGTAGGCTGGAATATTGGACATTAATTCAGGCGAAGACGAATTTGACTTCTGTAGTCGGATATCCCCTTTGCAGACGGACCACAACCATACTGCACAGTGCTGACAGTCATATTTTTGCAAGGTGGCAAGCCCCCCCTCCACCCCCCCCAATGTATGCATATATATTATTCTACAAGTGACAATTTTGATTTATGAAGTTTTACTGTATGAAAAGTAATTTGTGTTGAGCATTAACACTATTACATTTTAAAATATATTAAATTTAACATAATAGTGTATAAAAATTATTTTGATTTTTCTATTGTTATTGGTTGTTTTACTTATATGTGATTAGTTAATTAATTATTTAAAGGGGTACTTGGTTGTGGAATTTCATTTCTGATAAAGTTCTAACGTTCTAAAATATTACGAATGAAAGCGCTTAACTGGAAACCAATGAAATTCACTCTTTTTCATATATTCATGGAAAGCAGTTATTGCAGCCTTTTCTGTAGAGATCATAACACTCTATCACAATATAAAAAATAAATAAAGCATTCATAGAGAGGTGAAGAAGAGAGTACAGGCATGGTGGAATGGGTGGAGAAGAGTGTCAGGAGTGATTTGTGACAGACGGGTACCAGTAAGAGTGAAAGGGAAGGTCTACAAGAGGGTAGTGAGACCAGCTATGTTATATGGGTTAGAGACAGTGGCATTGACAAAAAAGGCAGGAGTCAGAGCTGGATGTGGCAGAGTTACAGATGTTAAGATTTGCACTCGGTGTGACCAGGATGGATAGGATTAGGAATCAGTATATTAGAGGGTCAGCTCATGTTGGACAATTTGGAGACAAGGCAAGAGAGACGAGTTTGCGTTGGTTTGGACATGTGCTGAGGAGGGATGATGGGTATATTGGGAAAAAGATGTTAAGGATGGAGCTGCCAGGTAAGAGGAAAAGAAGAAGGCCTAAGATAAGCTTTATGGACATGGTGAGAGAGGACATGCAGGCGGTTGGTGTGACAGAGCAAGATGCAGAGGATAGGAAGAAATGGAAAGAGATGATCCACTGTGGCGACCCCTAACAGGAAAAGCTGAAAGATGATGATGATGATTCGTATTATTGCCTAACATAATTCCTACAACATACAGCTGGACACAATCTGATTCCAGATAGGACTGCTTATGTAAATACACCTTTTCATAGCTGTAGGGAGAAATGACCATGAATGATGAATGCATTGACTATAAGTATTCTAGGTAACATTTAAAGATATGTGTGCATGTTTTAAATGTGAGGTGTTTTGAAGAAATAGTATGAAGTTCAGAGTATGAAATGGAATTTTCTTGTTCCATTCCTAAGCGGAACATAAGTAGTTTTACAGTCTCTTCAGAATATCTTTATCAGTGTTATACAACAGATTTCTGAAAATAACCTTAGCTTAAATGTTAAAATCCAAGAACAAAGCATACATGTAGTACAGAGCCAAACAAGCTTCAACATGCTTCAGCCCATGGTGGCACAGAGGTACAAACTGGTGCCTTTTACCAATCTAAGTGAGAAGTTTAATAAAGTTGATTGCTTATTAGGTACAGAATGGCTCATCAAGCAAGGCACAATGTATGGTATCAAAGGCTTCATAACAACAGAAGCCAGGCAGTATCCTGGATGACGGGTTTATTTCTAAGTGACCACCTTTATAGTGATGTCATACTGCCATGGGCTACCCAATCACAATTTCTCTACAAGCCTGGCAAAGGTGTACCATAAGAATGCAAGACAACCATGGCCTTTCGTGACATACTCAACACTGTGTGACTACTGAACAAGAAAATGACAGCGGCCAAGACTACAGCAAAGGTAAAAAGTCTCAAATAATGAAGATCTGTGCACAAAATCCATTCTGACTGTCTTGGCATCTTGAACCTTTCTCAAAGCTCATGCACTTGCAGAGATCTCTTTTCTTCAAACAAACCTTTTTGAAGAAATGTAAATTTCAGTCAGTTTTGTGACAAAACTTTTTGTATAAGTGTCCTGGACATCCATTATATACATTCCACAAGTATTCAAACATCAGCAAGAACAAATATTTTGCTTTTATGTCAAACTATTCGAAGGCAGATATACCACCCTTCTAATTAGTATGGTAACACAGATATCTCTGTCTGCTATTTAGGTTTCAGCTGTAGTGTGTTATATGTTTGTTTATAAACATAGCCAGATAATCTCTGAGTGTTCACTGAATGTGCAGTTTGTGCATCCTGAGGATATAATACTGAATATTTTATACTTTTAGCAAGGATGACAAATTACAATGTTATCCATTACATGTAGTCACATTTATGATGATACAGACTATCTTCTTATATGCATTGTCTGACTGCAAATATGTGCTGTATTTTGTCAAAATTCTTTCTGCAATTTGTGTCAGAACTTTTCTCATCAGGTCACTGATGCAGATGGACTTAAATGATTCTGTGGATATAACTAAGTCATCAGGTTAGATTTATATAAAAGACAGGATGATAACTTGGCTTACGCAGCAACTGCTGTTCTGTTCTATAATTGTGTCTGTATCATCACATTTTTTGTCGGTAACATCACAAGGACCACCCTTCCACAATAATATGCTCATTTCTAGTACACTTTAATATTTTATGATACTTCCACTGATAAATATTTGCAATCACTGCAAGGCACTCACATATAAATTAGCAACCTGGGATGAAACGTTATGTGAATATAATCATATATCCCTTAATAATTAATACTCATATTTAATGTATTTCTTCTTAACCAATGTCTGGAATCTTCTGTTACCGTAGTAGAAAATAGCAATTCAGCAGCTCTCTATTCTAAAAATAAATAACGGCCACAGACCCTAGCAGAATAATCTGAACTGTCGTAAGAATCAGTAGCATCTCCTTAGTTTTCAAAGGCTGCAACAGCACCAAATGGCAATGCACTGCAAGTTAAATATTCTAAGCAACCAAGCTCCAGCAGAAATTTCATCATGCACACTTCATCTCTGTTTACAGTATGGGTCAGCAGTTAAACTGCTGTTACAGTATTTCATTCCCTAGTGTGTTCAATAAACTACTCCTGGAGGCCAAGAATTGCATTTTCCCTAGAAAGGTTTGAGCCTTCAAAGGCAAAATAAGACTGTTAGCCCCATTTAAAAATACAACTACGGCTACCTCTATATATAATTATACATCTCAAATGCAATGATTTTGGCTTAGCATTATCATTTTTTCTATTAGATATTGCCATGTCCTTTTCCTCATAAAAAGTATAACTGTTTCATTGTGCATGTTATTAAATAAACTAAACCTATACAAAGATTCCTTATTAACTCTATGAAGCTTAGCATCTAATACCTTATTTTCAAAATAAGAAAACACTTCTTATGAACATTTATTGTGCCTTTTAAAAACTAATATTATTATTTTTCATCTATGGAGGTGGACAGGTGTATAAAACAGTGAAATAATCACCAGTAAAGCATTTACTCATTATTTGTAGAAATAAAATATTGTGCCCCCCCACTCACCCCCCCCCCCCAATCTCTCCCAAAGATTTTCATTGAACCACATTAAGCATAAAAGGGAAATATCACACCGCAGGTATACGACAGTAGAAATAAATAATTAGGTTATCTTCGGAAAAAGGGGAATCCATGGAGGCATTCATGAAACATGGGGCAGGTGAAGAAAGGATAACAGAAATGGGAGGGATGATTTGGGGAAGAGAGGACTTCTAAATGCATTTAAAGGCAAAATAGGCAGGCTGTCACTTTCTGCTGTTAAACACATGTAATATGATGTAAATGTAAGAGTAATGGGACCCCCAGAACTGCTTCAGATTTTCAAATAAAGTTTATGCAAATTAATTCCATGCACAACATACGCTAGTTTTCTAATGCACACAAACCAGTCACTAGACATGACACACATTTTTTAATGTAAATAAGTAACCATGGAAAACTATGTGACACAGAGTCTGCGGTTTAGTTATTCAAAACACGGACTAAATATAGCAAACAGAGCGAGTTACCTGGCGAAAATTACTCCTGTTACTGCCAAATGGAAAATAAAATATTCCCATTTTACTCCTGCACATCAGATTGTTTAAAGCCTGCAGAGATGGGGCAGAATTTAACCCTTGCCTCTCGATCCTTACCTTAAGCCTTTAGAACCAAAGTTGACTTATCTGTAGGGCACTTGTACATATACACAAACTCTATAGCAAATAACTTCCACTGGCTCTTTCATCAGACTTTAAGGAGGGGATGATAAATTTGGCAGCTCTTACGGCTCCAACTGGACCTTGCCAAATTGCAAAAAAGGGGGGTTAGGAACATATGTATACATTTATAGTGCAGGGTATATAACAATAAATACTGGGCGGAACAATAAAATAACATATTGTACTTTTAGCAGTGTGGTCATTACAGATGCTGGCCGATGTCTAACCATTTAAACGTACAAACGTGTTATTTTACTCTGCAGATGCCTCTCTGCAGGAACATGCACCTGCAACGCCGATATTGCACAGCAGTGTTATGAGGTTATGCTGCTATAATGCCTTACATATGAAGTTGTAACATTTCTGCCCTTGCAATGCATTTAGTAAAGCGTGCCACCTACCTGGCTAATGTCCGTCAGGGTGATGTCATACACTTCCAAGTAACTGAAGGAACTTTCCACCTAGAGGCAAATGGAAAGAAGACAGATGTAAGTTGTCGCATACAGTATAGGAGCCAGAGCGGGCGCAGCAAGGCAAAAAAGGCAACCAGGAACCCTCAAGTGGTCACTCCGAGCGTACTGCTAGTCCATTAGGTTTCCTCCCCGTATTTCACAGGCTCGATCACTGAGCCACTTGCTTTTCACTGTGCTTGTCGTTCATAGGGGGCGCTCTGCAGGATCTCGGAAGCCAGCTCACGCAGGCAGCCAATGAGAACACAGCAGCAGCCTTCGCAGGAGGTGCGCCTACAGCTGCTGCTGCAGTACCTGCTGATGCGCAAGGTTGCTTGATGAGTGGTAAGGGTGAGTGGGGGGTATTTGCAACTCCTACAATCTGCATTCAGGTATTATTTTTACCAATCTTTTTTTTTTCCTGCCGCAGGAACACAATGACAGACAGCTGTAAAATGATATTAAGTAACTGATAAATTTCTATGGTACCATCAGTGGAGCATTTAATACGAGGTTCTGCTAAATCTCTTCACACTAGCATTCCATAAAGATCAAATTCATCATAACTGAGGTTATACATGTGTGTTGGAATATGAAACTTGTATAAACAGATACAGTCTCCGGTTCGATTCTCGGCTGGGGTGCCTTCTGTGTGGAGTCTGTATGTCCTCCCTGCGTTCGTGTGGGTTTTCTCAGGATGCTATGGTTTCTTTCCTCCCGTATTAGAAAGACATAGATCTGGAGCGTTTCTCCCCGGCCTCCGCTGAAAATTTGCTTCGTTCCAAGTCGGACTTTCCCGGTTAACAAATGTTAAATAAAATGAAAATAAATAAACCCATTAGTACATTTTAATTATAAGAATGAGAGAGAATATACAATACAGACTACAGTATAATTCTCAAAGCTTGTTTTACGCAGACCGAAAACCTTCATTTCTCTTGCATTCTTAATTATTCTAATTTTAAAAGACTCACGCTTGTTTTGCAGATATATGCTATTTCTGTACACCCTGGGAGGCCGTGATAATGAGTAACCCCCCCATACCGAAGCTTTGGTATTTAATTGGATTACAGCACACCGAGTGGGTGTATAAAACCTCGAGTAACCACACTTCTCAAGCAGTATTTTAATACTACCCAGTTCAAAAAACTTCACTAAAGAACAGTGCTAGCTGGCTGGGCGTCTCCATGAAAGATTAGGCTTTTCAAACGTGATTTTGATGCGCTCTTGAGTGCAGCAGTACCCAATTTCTCTGTGACAACTCACTCATATTTTTTAACAGGAATGGTGGAGTTCAAAGCTACAAAGTGATGTAAAGAATTTAAGTTCCAGGTTTACGTTTAGTAAGAAACAGAAGTCTTAATGCAACAGCACTTACAATATCTGCCATATGTATGAAAAGAAACTGTTAATATATGTGTTGTCTTTCTGTGTCAGTGGCTTTCTCAGATTTTGTTATTCTGTATGCTCTAGACTGATGAGACAAGAAGTTGAAAATTACGAAATATTTTTTTTTCTTGTGCATGTCTGATCTGTGCACAGAACAGAAGGAAACTGGTGGAAAATACAAAAGAATAACAGGTGACAAAGAAAGTCTGTACCTTCTTGGCGGTGACTTGGAAAGATAAAACAGTGAAGCCATGTGACATGGAAGTCGGGCACCATAGACCAGATGAAATAAATAATAAAATATGTATTTAAAATGAAGGATTGTAGTTTGTGGTGAGAAGGGTAGTAGCACGTGGTTGTGATTTGGAGATCACCACCTGGAAGGAGAATATAAGAGTAAGTACTTGAGAAAGAGCCGTGGTGGTGCAGCGGTAGCGTTGTCGCCTCACAGCAAGAGGTTCTCCTGTTCGATTCTCAGCTGGAGTGCCTTCTGTGTGGAGTCTGCATGTCCTCCCTGCAGTCGAGGAGCATTCGAAAGACATGCATGAATGGGCGTGCCTTCATTGAAGGTTGGGCGTCGAGCTGGCACCTCGGCACCGTAAAAATCTACTGCCAATCATTAGCGGACCGGAGTTCTGCTGTGGCGACCCCTAACCGGAAAAGCCGAAAGGAAAAACAACAATGACAACAACTTGAGAAAGAAGCAAAGTGGGAAGGGAAGAGTGTAATGTGTGAAGGAGCAGAAGATAGGCTTAAAGAGAGGAGTAGGTAAGTGATCTAATGGTGGTATGAAAATAAAGGTTGGTACTTACGTATTATCGCAACCAGATTTTTGCGCTAATGCTGGTTGCTTCTGTTTAGGTCAAATAGTAGCACTGTAGTGTTATGAAGGTTAGAGACATGTGTTCTGTAATGTTTTTGTACTTTTAGGAAGCTTTATCATCGAAACAGCTCATAAGGTAAGGTTCAAAAACAGGTTTCCCCTTTTGCCGCCAGCATCTCCATCAGTTTAGCGAGTCCCATTCTACTGCGAACATGTTCCTTCCACATGCTGTAGTCGGTGAAGTAGGAAATCTCTGTTTTCAAACCTGTATTATTTATTAGCCGTTTCAATGATGAAGCTACCTAAGTCCACCAAACCTGTTTCTAACCTTCATAATACTGTCGTACATGATCCAAAAAAAAAAACAAAAAGGTAAAGCCGAAGAAGTAGTAGTCCTTCACCAAAAGGAACTGCAGTACAAAGTAATCCATTCCACAGATCGTACACTAACTCCTGCATTCCTTTCAGCCCCAACACTCATACACACACGCAACCACTGTGATCGCTGAATTCAGTGCTGGACGTCTTTAAAGGCCGCTACCCACACACCTCAAAATTATGTCTTACTAGTTTTTTTAAGACCCCTACCGATATCCCCAACAGACCTTCTGCCAGTCTACCCTTCGATATCACACTTCAGTGAGGCCATTTCAGTAAAAGTGAAAAAAGTAAAAGAGGTCGCAAAATCTGGTTGCGATAATACGTAAGTACCTAAAGGTTGAAGGACTTAAGAGGTGTACATATAAATAACCACAGGAGTAGGTAAGTGATCTAAGGGTGGTATGAAAGTAAAGGTTGAAGGACTTAAGAGGTGTACGTATAAGTAATCACACAGGAGATAAAGACATTAAGGAGGACTTTAAATAGACATAAATTTAGTCAGCAGTCAGCATAAAAGATTACCAATAAGTTCTTGCTGTATGCAGGAGACCAAAACAGGTAAAATTTTATCACACATGTTCTAGGGCTATATTTTTGTCTGGAAGACAACTGAGATTTCTCTGTGAGTCACAGGCAGTTTTTAACAGTCACATATTCATGCGTTAATACATTTTTCAAGAGAATAGTATCCACATGCTGATGCTAGTATTATGTTACATATATTTTTGAGCCTGCATACTTTGTTTCACTTCAGTTGTCATCTTAAAACCAATAACAACTTCCTGGCTCTGTGACACTGAACATAAAAAGCTCTGACCGCCCCAGATGACGCATGTTTGTTTAGTGATGCAGAAAGTTGGTAGTGTTAGAGAGGTGGGAGTAGGAGGTGAGTGGTACATGCCAGCTAACCCTTCCTGTGGGGAGGGTGAGGGGGCTCTAGTCCACTGCCGTGCTGGCCCCACAAGGAGTACTGAGGTCTAGGATTCAGCATTTCAGGTCATGATGACAATCATGCTCCACACTAGTTTATTGGTCTAGGGGACTGCACATGTGGAGATACACACACACACACACACACACACACACACACACACACACACACACACACGCCACCATAGATAGTAGTGACTGTGAATGTTACATGTATCCACAAGGAGGAGTTAGGCTGCTGGGGGTGCTGGGCACCCTGTGACAACTCACTCTCTGCAACCAACTTTTAACTTGAAAGGAAACATAAATGCCTATGGGCTCCTATATATAAAGCACCTATAACCTAAATATGATAGCAATATAAACCACAAAAGCAAATGGAAATTACTTTTTTGTCATATGACAACAAAGTCATTTCTGCTCACTTTTGTGGATTATATTCCTATGGGCTCTTACCCTGGTGATAGTAGATGCTCGACTGATGGGAGGAATGGGTTCGCCTCTGACCCTAATGTAGAACAAATGGCTTAATGTAGTTTTCAGCTCCAGAACCACCAATAAGTGCTTCACCACTCACCAGTAAAGAAAACAAATTTATTGCAACAAAACTGAAAACTAATGACAATATGTTGTTAAATCTGTTAAAACAAGTTAAGCGCTTTCACCCAAAGCATTTGGGCGCCAGTAAAGAAAACAAATTTATTGCAACGAAACTGAAAACTAATGACAATATGTTGTTAAATCTGTTAAAACAAGTTAAGCGCTTTCACCCAAAGCATTTGGGCTAAAGCGCTTAACTTGTTTTAACAGATTTAACAACATATTGTCATTAGTTTTCAGTTTCATTGCAATAAATTTGTTTTCTTTACTGGCGAGTGGTGAAGCACTTATTGGTGGTTCTGGAGCTGTTTGCTGTTTTCGTTTGTATCCAAATTGGATTTAGTCTGTTAATATAGTTTTGGTTAAGGGTGCATGATGGCCCCATTCTTCTCTCACGTAGTCTGGGCATCTACCAGTGCTGAAATTTTCATTTTATATCCTTCCCACACCAGGAAGAATTTACATTGTTTGTGATGCCTCCACTTGGATTGTATATAGGAACAGTGCTGAAGGTCATAGTCTTTTAGAATAGAGTCATCATATACACATGACTCAAGAGTTTTTCTTATGGAGTAATACTCAGTGTCCCATAGGGTATGCAAGCAAGTAATGACATTCAATAGAAGAACATACATTTCCTTTGAGGTCTAGTATCCTGTACATCTGCTGTATGGCTCTACTAACTAATGTTTACATTTCCTTTGAGGTCTAGTATCCTGTACATCTGCTGTATGGCTCTACTAACTAATGTTTAGCGACATGAATTAGTCACTGGTCTTCTCCTCCAGAGAACTGTGGCGTGGCTACTGATTCCCACACTCTCCTCCGAAAAAGGAGAACTGAACGTCAGTGGTCTTTACCTCAACATCACAACAATTATTGTAGTGCTCAGGGGCCTACTTAAACTTGGTTAACCAAACTGTGGCCTGTGTCCACTACACAACTGTAATGTATAGCAGCAACAACTGTGTCAAGTATGAAGTGACTACATGATGACTACATATGTCTAAGGATTGCCTGTTGGAACATATTACAGTTCTGTAGTGGACAAAGGCTACAGTTTGGTTAATGTGTCTGACACATGTGGCTCTGCTAAGAGATCAGTTCTGAGAGCATACATGTGCCAGTTCTGAAACTGTTGAAAACAGAGGCATTTTCAACATGATAAGAGACATATAGGGTTAAACTGACTAAAATACTGAGATTATTTTCTTTTCTTAGTTTGGCTTTACAGTTCCTGTTTTATGGAGGAATTCAAAGCAACTCTTCATCAGGTGTAGGAGGGCATGTAGGGCGAGTTTAGCAGTTTGTAAGGAAATGAAAGTGGCTTTGTTGGTCATGGTCAAGGCTGCAAAGTTCTCATCTGGTGAAGAGCGTAGCACTGCATTCAAAGAAAACTATGCATTCAAAGAAAACTTGCTCGTATAAGTAATCTCATAGGTAAACACAAACTAAAGCACTACATCCTCTTATACTCCTTCAAAGCACTTGCTCCCTATTGGTTCTTTCTGATCAGTCAATAAGTAGTTCCCTATATTATTCAGGCATCTCCAAAGGTCAGTTTCGAGTTTACTCTCCAGTCCAGCTGGTGAATCTGGGAATCTTGAGGCAATGTTACAACTGCCTTATGTATACAGACCACCCTCTCCTCCTCCCAACAAGCTCAAATATATGTGAGAAATGCAACTATATAGCCAACCTGGAGGCTAAGCTCTCTCAACCCAGTACTGGCACAGCCTGTCAGGAGGAGAAGGTAACCGCTCACAAAGTCAGTGTGCCACACAGTCACAGCCCTTAAGGCTAAACAACACACCTAATACACTTGTAATAGGTGACTCTATTGTTAGACACACTGACGTCCCACTCACCAGACTGAACAAGGAGAAGGTCACTGTAAGCTGCCTGTTGGGTGCCAGGATCCGCCAAATAACACAAGCACTCGGGTCACTCCAAAGCAAGTACAAGTATGACTCCGTCATTGTCCATGCTGGTGTGAATGACCTGAGACGTACCTCCCTGGACTACATGAAAAAAGACGTACAGGAGCTCTTTGATCATGTAGCCCAGGCCGGTATGACCCTGACCTTGAGTAGCATCTTACCCTCACCAAGAATGATGCCACAGTATAAAGACAAAATGATCAATTTTAACAAATGGCTAAAGTATTGGTGTCATTCAAAGGGGATCCAGTGTCTGTCAGCCTGGGATGACATGCTCGACAAGCCACGTTGCTTCACTAGGGACGGCTTACACCTGTCACCCCTGGGTTTTCGAATACTGGCTAAGGCTCTTGCCTCCCCCATAGTGCCTTTTTTAGGCAAGGCTCAAAAGACAAACCCACCCCCATAGACAACACAAAGAAAAAAAAACTAAGGGTAATGCTGCTCAATGCCAGAAGTCTAAACCTCAAGATGCACGCACTCAAGACTCTCCTCAGTATGGAGAATATCGATATCTGTGCAGTAACAGAAACCTGGTTCAAGGCTCCTGAGAGCACCCCAGCACTACCAGGCTATACTTCATACCATGCATTCCGGCCCCAAAACATGGACCTAACCACAAAAGGAGGGGGAGTATCCATATTTATCAAAGATATCTACACCTCCAGGCTAGTGGCATTGCACGAAGCTTCGGAGATCATCCATGTGCAACTAACAGTGGGCAAAACTGCCTTTCAGTTTGTAGCCTGCTACAGACCACCCCTCCCAAACACAGGAACCTCACTCGGCTTTCCTGAGAACACTGGAGAATACAAAGGCCTCTCCAAACACTATTATATTGGGTGACTTCAACTACCCAAACATCGATTGGGAAAACTACTCAAGCCCAAACACCCTCGCCCAATAGTTCATGGAATTTATAAACTCAAATGCTATGGAACAACTGGTCACCACTCCCACAAAAGGGGAAAACATACTGGATCTGGTCATCACCAACATGGGGTCTCTCTGTTCCACACCAGAGGTATACCCCTCATTGGTAAGATCAGACCATAAACAAATTTCACTGGACATCCATATTCTGTCCCCACCCCTAGCCAAGGAAACCACGGTGAAGAACTTCTCAAAAGCAAACTTCACACTTCTCAAAACTGAGGTGGAATCCTTCAAAGCCCCCGGGCCAGTGGACAATGCGGCCCAAAATGCAGAATCCTTTACAAAAGCATTCTATGGACACCTACAGGAATGCATGGAGCATGCTATCCCAAACAAAACCAAGACTCACTCCTCCAAAGGCAGGAGACCTGTCTGGTGGACCCCAGCCATAAATAAGCTATACAACAGAAGGAGAAAGCTACTACATGACAGAGCAAAATCCCAAAAAGGGAAGGCATCACTGATCAGTACTAGCAAGAAACTACAATCCCTCATAAGATCTTCTAAGGCCAGCTTTGAAAGAAAAAATTGCACAAGACACTAAAGATAATCACAAGGCCTTCTTTAGTTATGTCAGAAACCTGAGAGGCAACTCCCAGATATGCTCTGAGTTAGTGCAAAATGACAAAAAATTCAGTGAACCCACAGACATTGCCAACATCCTGGCAGAAAGATTCAGTGCAAACTTCTCCCCCCCTCCCCCCACCCAAAAGAGCAAATGTCTATCCCAACAGAGTGTAGCCTTCCTGAGATCACAGATGCACAGGTGAGAGATGCCCTCTCCAAAGCAAAAAACACAGCATCAATGGGACCAGACGGTGTCCCGGGCTGCGTCTTACACGAGCTCCAAGAAGAACTAAATTCTCATATAAAGTCACTGTTCAATCTCAGCCTTACTACAGGATATGTACCCAAGGATTGGCATACAGCAACAGTGGTCCCACTCCACAAAGGTGGTGCCACAACAGACCCCGGAAATTATCACCCTATAAGCCTGACTAGCCTGGTCTGCAAAGCTATGGAACGTATCATCATGGAAATCATAAACAAAGACATTGGGAACCTCCAGACACTGGATCCTACCCAATTCAGCTTTGTTAAGGGCAGATCTTGCCTCTTGAACCTGGTCAACTTCTTTGAAACAGTTACCAAAGCCATAGATGAAGGAAAGGTAGTCCACACAGCCTACCTGGACCTAGCAAAGGCCTTTGACACAATACCCCACTCGGGCATCATAAATAATCTCACCAGCTTAAATATCAACCCCTATGTCACAAGATGGGTTGCAAACTGGCTCAGGGATAGAACCCACATGGTCAGAATAGCAGGTGCCATGTCAGACTCTAAACCAGTTACAAGTGGTGTCCCACAAGGCTCAGTCCTGGGACCTCTCTTGTTCGGTATATATTTCTCTGAGGTACAGGCTAACACGGGTGGACTATTGCTGACCAAGTTTGCAGATGACTGCAAACTGGGTGCTATAATCGACTCTCTGACTGACACAAGCATCCTCCAAAAGGGTCTCACAGAGACGGATAACTGGTGCCAGAGCCATGGCCTAAAGCTAAATGTCAAAAAGTGCATAGTCATCCCCTTTGGAAAAAACAAAGTGCCCACAAATTACCACATAGGTGGTAATCCATTAACTATGGAAGAAGTAATTAGGGACTTGGGGACCCAAGTAGATAGCAATCTCTCCTTTGACAATCACGTTGCCAAAGTGGTTAGAAAGACCTTCTATATAGCCCACCTTATCATGAAAGGGTTCACATCTAGATCAAGAGAGGTCATTGTGCCCCTCTACTCATCACTTATCAGGCCCATAATTGAGTACAATGCCCTATTTGGGATGTACCTTACCTGACACCTTCAGCAACTGGAAAGACCCCAAAAGTATCTCACCAAGAGGATCAAGGGGCTCAAACAGATGCCCTATGCAGTTCGGCTAAAGAAACTCCAGCTCTACTCAGTTGCATACCGTCTACTCAGAGGCAATCTGTGTCTGACGTATAAAGCCATGTCCAACCCAGAATTAATGGACATGCTTCACCTCAGGAAATCTAAATCCCTTAGAGCTACATGCTCTAGGGACCTGAACCTCAGCACAGAAATAAATAGGACATGCTGGAGGGACAGATTCATATCCCAGAGGCTCCCCTCACTCTGGAACAAAATCCCAATCCATGTCAGGCAAAGCCCCAAACTGACCCTCTTCAAGAGAAATCTTGATGAATGGATGGGAGATCGTAAGTTTACCCCTGGGATCTCTTCTGTTTCGCTGCTTGACAGAGGTACAGTAAACAAACCTTAAAAGGGCTACCTTCTGTGACCTACTATACAGAGGCACAGTCAACTAATCTAAAAGGGTGGTGAAAGCCAAACATACTCTGGCTAGGCTTATAAATGCCCTAGGGCAGATAGCCTAGTATCAACCTATGAACCTATGGTTTTTACAGAAGCAGAAGTGAGACCCCAGAGCACATGCCAAGGATGAGAGATTTATCAAAATGTTGTGGTATGGTAGCTTGGCTGCAACCCACTTCAACCAGAACTGTTCATTCATGGCAAGTCAGATGAATCTGAAGCAACTACACTTATTTTCCCAAGGCATAGTGACTTCAGGGATAGCCGTATTGGACAGAGGTATGAAGGATCCTCCTTGCATGAAGAATGTGGGAAAAAAATCTCCCAGAGAAATGCATTTTGTCAGTGATTTTTACTTTCAGTGAAGGTTTGCTTTAAGCTGTTGCGTTTGAGTCTGCTATAGTGAAAAAGTAACAGAAATACAACACAGTTTGTAAATGTTTTGCTATTTAGTATGTAACAAGGGCATATGATTTGAAATGATCTGAATTAGAAGAAGGTAGATAACAGATTATTTATCGAGCAGCACTGTAAAAGTAAGAATAATGAAATTCCTTCTGAAGTCCATGTGTTTGTAAGGTAAACACCTTAACCATCATGCCATCTTCCCGGTGCCTAGATTAGAACTAGGCTAACTGACCTTGTGAGCCATTTCAAGCCTAGCCAATTACCCCATGTGAGAATCAAGCCCTGCACCTTGTGTCTGTAAGGTAAACACCTTAATGTTATGTGTCATTCATGACTGAACATTTTGTGCAGTTTGTTTGCAAAACAGAAGACAGATAATTGTTTTTTTTTTCAACGTTATTGTCACTGGCATAATAAACTGCTCTTTTTAAATGAATACCTAGGAAAGAAGGCTTCCTGCACTAACGTTTAGGATTTTAGAGAAACAAGTATTGATAAAGGGCAGTTCTGATCACTAATTTTAGGAGAATTATTTTTTTTTCTTTGCTTAATGCAAAATTGCCAAGCAAGTATCAGAAAAAATGTCGAAGCTATAGGAAAAGTGTCCGCGTTGTTTCTTTTTCTTTTTTTTTTTCTGGGGAGGGTGGCCATAGCATTTGAAGATCACAGGATTCATGGCTGTACTGAACTTTCAGCATCATGGACAGGTAGGTTTTGAACTATCTGTCCATGATGCTGTAACTTTATAAAAGCAAAAAATCAGGGTGTGGATGGTAAGGTAGAGGACCAATAGTATGAGGGGAATTAAATTCTGGGAGAAAGCTGATCACTTACGTAAGAAAAAGTACATCAACGACACCAAAATTGATTTAAGTGGTACCACTCTGATTGACAAGGCAGAGTGAAACATACTACTGCACTTACTTAGATCTTTTTTTATAATGAGAAATTTGGCCAATCAGCAATAGTTTGTGATATTCTTTGCTTCTTCTGGAGTACAGTAACACGATCAATACATAATAAATAAAGCTATCATTATAGGCAGTGATGAAGATGACCTATAACCCAGCCAGCTTAATGAATGGTAAAAACAGCTGACCTGCCAGCATGCTTGAAATAAGTTATTGGACATGAGACAATCATTACAGTACCACAAATAACAAATATTCTTAAAGCAAATGGCTATGAAGGTGATCCATATTACAGGTGATAGATAAATGCCCATTAAGTCACTTATCATCTGCTGTTTGATAATCACCTTTTGGAGACAAATGGTAAAGGTTGGTCCAAAAGGGTACTTATTTTATTGGTGCTGACCAGTAAAGTGCAGTTAGTGGCCAGATTCATAGATTAGTACTAAGCTAATTGCCCTTGCGAGCCATTTTAAGCCTAGCCAATTATCCCTTGTGAGACTCAAACCCTGCAACTTGTGTTTGTAAGGCAAACACCTTAACATTAGGCCACCCTCCATGAGTTATTTTAATTTGGGTAAGATCATCTCTGAACTACTAAATAAAAATGAAATGAATAAATCCATAGTCATTCCAAAATGTGTTTATTGCTGAAAAAATTACACACCTGGTTGGCTAGACAACAAGGAAATGGCATCTGTCCTCAAGTATTAGTATTTGGTGGGATGAAGGCAATGAATAACATTATATTTGTATTTACATATAAATATGCGAATAGACAGTAGTTGGGATTTACATGATTGAAAGGTTGTAGCTGATAAGATGAACAGTTTTCAGGGCATCTGGTACTGATGGAAGTATAGCCAGGAAAGGTAACAAAATCTGAATTTAGTGTAGCCATAAGATAGAAATGATAATGGACACATCATTGGGAAGCCTTTGTACTTATTTGTTGGGCAGCTAATAAATAGAAGGAAATGAAATGAATGGCAGTAAGATGTAACATTTCGGGAATGTTAGCTTTGCTAATAAATTACTTACAGATGCAAATGCAGGGAATATAATGTCGAAGTATTTCTTTTTTTAAGTCTAGATGTCTAGATGTTACTTTAGACTTATCACTGCTTAGATGCTAAAGCATCAGATATTGACCACAATCCATGAAGAGAAAAGCTGTTGCTGCTTTTGTGTTAATTTTTTATTCTGTGGTCATAAAATGCCTTTTTTATTACACATAATGGTGCATCTGCATCCTGGAAATAAACATTTTGGGATATATTTCAAATGAAGAGATAGAGGAGACGATCTATTTTACATACTCCTATTGTGTATTCCACACTTATTAACATAATCCATAGTAATGATGTAATGCATGGATAAAGAGAGGACCTTATTCAGGTAAAACAATGCCCCTACCTATAGTGTGTACCCATGCAACCTGTTACAGATATATACCGTAGCCTATGGAGGAAAACTCATCTATTCCTGCCTTGCTGAGTCTAATCTTTCAAAAACTGCTATTTGGTGATAAGACAGCATGGTTGCTTAGACTGCCTCAGCTACAAAATACATTTACAAAGTGCAACAGTCCTATGATCCTCACCTCTAAATATGTATTTCTATATTTACTGTCCTGTTATCATATTTGTCTCTTACCTGAACACTGAGGTCAATATAATTCTAGTCTATATTTTCTCTTTATTTAAAATGTTTCACTGTGATTTAGATATAGGACATTTAATACTTACAGGCTACTTATTTTATTTACTATGCTGTGATTTTTCTTGGTGCATTTCATGACAAGTAAGGATATGCTACAAAGTCTCTCACTAATTAGGATTTCTGAATGAGTGCAGAACTGTGGATAGTACATCTCAAGCAGCACTTGTAACTGTTTTTGGCTCCATCCAAAACAGTAGCAAATAGCTGCATATTCAAATCTGTCTCCTTTAGAAATAAAAGCAACCCCTAATTCAAAATAAATCCCTATGGTGGAACCCAAATATAAACATACTCTATAATGAAAAAAAAAATCATTGTATGCAAAAATAAATTTAAGTCTCAAGAAGTCAAAAATGCTCCTGATAAACTAAATAAGAACTTTAGGCCCTAATCAAATCAACCAAATCCAGACAAGAGGTGACAGTAGCCACCCAGGCAAAATGATAGCCCCAAAGCCTTCTTTAATTTTGTTAGGAACCTGAGAAACAAACAATGTCTCAGCACTTTGCAGAGTTAATTGTAAACTATATTACATACTCAGATCCCGAGGAGATTGGTAATCTACAAGCAGACAAATTTAACTCAAACTTCACCCCTTCTTCCCTCCGATACTGTCAGATCACATACCACAGCTACACCCCTCCTCAAGATTTTCAAGAAGTCCTGAAGCCACCGAGTTCAAGAAGTTGAAGCATAGATATCAAAGGTAGTAAAGTGATGCAATCTCATGGTGTTTTTTGAGTCTTTACTGTTGAGATGTGTTAATTACAGTATATACACTCTTTATTTGTTAATACAGAGCACATGTTACTATTATTATGTATTGTATGCAAGCAAAGATTGTTGGTCTAATAGACATTATATAGCCTTGTTTTCTCAATAGTAACTCCTAACTATCCATTCCTGGTCATTATTCCCACTGGATACCCCTCCTTTGGCTACTTCTTTCCATAACATAGCTATAGCTTACTTTCTACTTCCCCCTCCCCCGCTAACTCTCATATGCTCATTCTCCAGTTCCCCCATTGCTTTAACTGCAGGCTATTTTCATGTTACCATTGGGTAACCTGTATTGCAATTAATATTCTAAGATTTATTTATTTATTTATTTATTTATTTATATTTGTTGACTGGGAGTGTCCAACTGGACATAGGTCCATTTTCAGCGGCGGCCCTGGGAGAAAAGCTCCACAGTTAAAATAAACAGACAGTAGTAACATTGGATTACATAGCGATTAAAAATTTGCATAGCAATTACTTACAACATATTTACAGATGAAGAACATAGTACATCAGTAGACAACTAGAATCTTAAGAAATTCCTGCTGTATAATAAGTACTAGGCTTATGAGCATCTGAGCTTGCTATAATCAAGGTAGTTAGTGGAGTGGAAAGAAAGGTAGTGGTTGGATGGGGTGGGTGATATTGGAGTGGGAGTTGCAAGTGCATAGCCAGCATGTTTTAGGTGCACTTTTAGTAAAGTTTTGAAGTGGGTGCATGATGGTATGGAGGTAATTGTGGGTAGAAGGGAGTTCCATAATTTGGCTATGGTGCAAGAGAATAGTGCTTCACCAGCAGAGTTATTGGCTTTAATGATCTGCAAGTGATTTTTGTTGCTGGATCTTAGTGGTCTGGTGGTGCGATAGGGTTGGAGTAGATTCTGGAGGGATGGGACATTTAGTGGATGGTTTACTAGTTTGTGGGTGAGTGAGAGTTGATACCTTTGAAGGAGGTGAGGGAGTTCAAGCCAGCCCAGTTCAGCAAGTGAGACACAGTGGTGACTACGGTAGGATGCCCCTGTGGCGAATTTGGTGATTTTGTTGTAGCAGGTCTCTAGCTTGTTTAGATCGCATTGCCTAAGGTTGGTATATATTGGAGAGGCATAAAGTAGGGTGGAGATAAGGTGGGAATTTGCTGTTGAAATCTTTGCTGCTTTGGTGAGAAGATGCTTATTTTTGTATAACGCTCCTAGTTTTTTGTGGACTTTTTTATGGTCATGGATATGTGAATGTCAAATTTTAGTTTATTGTCTATTTCCATTCCTAGTAATTTGGTGTGTTCAGCTGGGTATATAGTGGTGTTGTTTGTTGCTGTGATGTTAAAGTGAGAGTTGTTTTGAGTATGTTTGGTGGGTTGGAAGATGAGTAGTTTAGTTTTCTTTGGGTTGAGTATTAATTGGGCATCGGATAACCAAGTTTCAACAGAGGAAAAGGCTTCCTGTGTGATTTTTTGCAGTTTGGGTAGGGACTGGGCTGAGCAGATGATGGTCGAGTCATCTGCGTATTGTATGAGTGTGCCATGTTTGGTGGCAGAGGCTAGATTATTGGTGAAAACAGAGAAGAGTAGGGGTCCAAGGATGGATCCTTGGGGAACCCCTATGGAGACAGGTAGTTGGGGAGATATGTCTTTCTGCCATACAACGGATTGTTGGTGGTCAGACGGGCAACTCTGAAACCAGTTGGTGACTGATTGTGAGAAGGATAGGTTATTGAGGACAGAGATAAGTTGTTTGTGTGGGACCATGTCAAATGCTTTAGATAGGTCTAGGAAAGTAGCAGAGGAGAGATAGCCATTGTTTTTATGCTGAAGGATAGTGTTAGTAAAGGAGAGTAAGGCAGTGGTGGTGCTATGGTTTGGTCAGAAACCATGCTGAGTATTGGAAAGGAGGTTGTTAGTAAGGAGGTAGTCTGAGACCTGAGAGTGTATGCATTTCTCTAGTATTTTGGAGAGTGGAGAGAGAATAGCTATGGGGCAGTAATTGGTTAGTTTTGTGGAGGGTCCGTCTTTGTGGAGGGGAATTATATGTGATACTTTCCACAGTGTGGGAACATAACTTTTTGACAGAGATCGGTTAATCAAGATGGATACTGGGTAGGCCAGAGCATCAGCTGCTATTTGTAGGTATTCACTTGGGAGGTTGTCTGCTGCTAATTTGGTGGGCTTAAGTTTAGTTAAGAGTTTTTTTATGTTGGAGGTAGGTACAGGAGAAAAAGAGAAGGCAGTGGGGAGATTACTAGTTGAAGGTGTGGGTTGGAGGGGAGGGGGGTTGTGTTATTTAGCTAGTGATAGTATGGTTTGTGTGAAGTGTGTGTTGAATGAGGTAGCAATATTTTCTGAGGAGTGAGAGATGTTAGAAGGAGGGGTACTGACTTTACCTGGGTGGAGGATGAAGTTTATGGAGGACCAGAATTGTTTGGGGCTGTGTTCGGAGGAGTCTAGGGCAGACTGGTAGTATTGGAATTTGTCCTGTTTTATTAGCTTTTTGACTCTATTGTGTAGTTCTAGGAATTTCTGTCTAGTTGAGGGGGTTTTGGTTTTGCACCAGTGCTCCCAGGCTTTATCCCTGTTTTTCATTTCTGACTTAGTGGTTTTCTGTAGCCATGGGGAGGGTTGTGCTTTGATTCTGGAAAGCCTTATGGGGGCATGGTAATTAAGGATGCTCAGGAAGGTAGTATTAAAAAATTCAACTGTGTCATCAAGACTGAGGTACTTTAGAGGATGCCAGTTACATTCTTTGAGGGATGAGATGAATGTGAGTGAGTGAGATTTACAGCTGCATTCTTTTCACCTGAGCAATGTGGGCATTCTCTCCCCTCCTGCTCTCTGCAACTACTCCTAGTGTCCTCACCCAAATGGAAATGCGCTGTTCTGAAGCTAACAGAGACACAGACACCTCTTCTACAGGCATTGTAGGTGCATACCCTGCTGCTGTACTGTACTGTAGTGTAGATTGCTAAAATTGATGGCTTGCACACTCGCAGAGTCCCAGGACAAGGTCCCAGTTCCCTTTCTTATAACCCCATTGACACACATCTTCTCCCTGCTGAATCTGTAGCCCCATTCAGCCACTAGATGGCAGTGTAGAGCTGTTTTTGGTTGCTAGTTACAAGTAAGTTCACCTCTTAGCATACCCGATAATAACAAATGAACTAGAAGTTCATAAAAGCGAACCCTAAATTCATTGAATGAAACCAGTTTTCTGAAAAATAGGACCCTGACCACCTCACAGCTAGGACTATTAACCATATTGGGCCGTGCACGCTTACCTGCAGGATACCCTCCATAATTACGTTTAACTGATTGATTTTTTTTCAAAAAAAGTATTTTTATGCCTCTTCCACCTGAGCCAAACCTGCTCCATTCACCCTCGCTACGCTCAGGCTCACTCAGCTACCCTACCCCCATTCCCACCCACCCCCACTTTCATTACATTTATACCTAACCAAACCACAAAAGATACCATAGCACTGCTGAAACAAAAAGACAGGGCATGGTCCACATACCATATCACCAAAAATAAAACAAACCTCACAACATATCAACAGCTCAGAAACCAAACTAAGAAACAGATACAATCAGACAAGCAAAACTACTTCCTATCTTGTCAACAAGCCTACCAAAACAACCCCAAAGAATTTTGGCAAAACATTAATAATCTTCTCAGCCCAGGCTATACCCCCCCCCCACTGGCCACCTCCATGGTAATAAACCCAATAGCTACACAATTTAATACCCACTTTATTAACTCAATCACATCACTTCTTGGTAATCAGAGTAATCAACTTCTCACTGTCCCCTGTCCCTCTTCTGATTCCCCCACCAACTTCCAAACTAATTACATAAAATCACTCCTTTCCAAGCTCAGACCTTGCTGTCTAGCTGCAGACCAACTACCCAATGAATTCCTTAAAATTGCCACCCCCCTCTGTAGGCTAACCCATATAAGTCTTGGTCAACTGGTCAATCTCTGAACAATATGTCCCCTATCAATGGAAAATATATCATATCATTCCCCTACACAAAGGTGGCCCTCTAAAAATCTAACAAACTACTGTCCCATAGACATCCTCTCTCCTGTAGCTAAAATCATAGAAAAATGCATTCACTCCCAACTCCTCACCTACCTCCTCAAGCACAACCTACTCTCCCCCAATCAACAAGGCTTTAGGCCAAAACATAGTACAAACACTGCCCTACTGTCTTTTACAAACACTATCCAAGGTTTCATAAATGAAGGCCAAATTGTCTCCTCCATATTCCTTAACATGTCAAAAGCTTTTGATACCATTTACCATCAAATCCTACTAAACAAACTATCATCCCATGGCCTCAACGCATCTGCCCTGTCCTCGTTCCATAGTTACCTCTCTAACCATCAGCAAGCCACCAAATGGGAAAACAGTCTGTCCCCCCTTATTCCCATCACTGTAAGAGTACCCTAAGGATCTATACTTGGCACCCTACTTTTTACAATTTTTACTAACAACCTTAGCTCTGCAACCCAACTAACCTCCATAGTCCAGTACGCCGATGACTCCACACTTATCTGCACAGCCCCTACCCCCCAGGATCTACAAACAAAAATGCAAAAATCATCCCAGGGTATAGAAATTTACCTCTCTAACCATCAACTCATACTAAACCCTAACAAAACCAAGTTAATTGTTTTCAGTTATAACAAACCCAAAACATGTCAATCTCCACTGTCAATCCTTTCCACAAACAGTGCCAAAATAGAACCCACTAACCAAACCAAACTTCTAGGTGTCACAATTGCTGAAAACCTAAGGTTCGATAGCAACATATCCCTCACCATCAAAAACGTCCACTCCAAACTAAGCACCCTATATAGAATCAAACCTTACCTTTCAGAAAGTGCCAGTCTAGCCACTGCCTGCACACAACTACTTTCCACCCTCCTATATGGCTCCCAAGCATTTACAAATATATGTAAATCAGACCTAAACAATCTAGAATCCTGCTACAACAAAATTTCCAAATTCGCTACAGGTCACACATATAGAACCCACCACTGTTCAGTACTCTCACAACTCAAATGGTTAGAACTCCCAAACCTTCTAACATGAAACCAACTGTCCATAGCCCAAAAAATAATTCACCAACCAAATGACTGCCCGGCACTCAGTAACCTAATCCAACCCAACATAAATCCTAGATCACTTAGATCCTCTAACAAACTAATGTTAAAGATTACTCAACCCCACAACACACAAGGCACCGCCCTCTACTCTTATAAAATTGCCAAAAGCTGGAACACTCTTCCTCAACCCATAGCTAAAAACCCTAGCATTCATGAGTTCAAACACCTCCTTAAGGAACATCTATCATAGGTTTATACTAGGCTATCTGCCCTAGGGCATTTATAAGCCTAGCCAGAGTGTGTGTGGCTTACACCACCCTTTAGGATGAGAATACTATGCCCATTTAGGGTTTAGTTTACTGTGCCTCTGTCTAGTAGTGACACAGAGATGACCCCCGGTGTAAACCTACGATCTCCCATCCACTCGTCAAGATTTCTCTTGAATAGAGTTAGTGAGGGGCTCAGCCTAACATGGACTGGGATTCTGTTCGAGAGTGTAGGGAGCCTCTGGGTTATGAATCTGTCCCTCCAGCACATCCTATTTATTTCTGTGTTTAGGTTCAAGTCTCTTGCTCTCGTGGCTCTGATGGATTTGGATTTTCTGAGGTGGAGAATGTCCATTAATTCTGGATTGGACATGGCCTTGTACGTCAGGCACAGATCACCTCTGAGTAGGCGGTATGCGACTGAATAGAGCTGGAGTTTCTTCAGCCAGAAAGCATATGACATATGTTTGAGACCCTTTATCCTCTTGGTGAGGAAGTTTTGGGGTCTTTCCAACTGCTGCAGGTGTCGGGTAAGATGCATCCTAAATGGGGCATTGTACTCAATCATTGGTCTGATAAGAGAAGAGTATAGGGGCACAATGACCTCTCTTGATCTAGATGTGAATCCCTTCATGATAAGGTGGGCAATATAGAAGGTCTTCCTAACCACTTTGGCAATGTGAGTGTCAAATGAGAGGTTACTGTCAACTTGGGTCCCTAGGTCCCTGATTACCTCTTCCGTACTTAATGGATTACCACCTATGTGGTAATTTGTGGGTACCTTGTTTTTCCCAAAGGGTATGACTATACATTTTTTGGCGTTCAGCTTAAGGCCATGGCTCTGGCACCAATTATCCATTTCTATGAGGCCTCTCTGAAGGATGCTTGTGTCCGCTGGAGTATCAATTATGGCGCCCAGTTTGCAGTCATCTGCGAACTTTGTCAGCCACAATCCTCCTATGTTTGCCTGCACCTCTGAAAAATAAATGCAACTCTGACCCTGTGGGTTCTGTCCTTGAGCCAGTTTGCAACCCATCTTGTGACATATGGGTTTACATTTAAGCTGGTGAGTTTGTCTATGATGCCCAAGTGGGGTATTGTGTCGAAGGCTTTTGCAAGGTCAAGGTAGGCCTCATCAATGGCCTTAGTGACTGTTTCAAAAAAGTCGACCAAGTTCAAAAGGCAGGATCTGCCCTTGACAAAGCCAAATTGGGTAGGATCCAATGTCTGTAGGTCTCCAATGTCTTTGTTTATGAGTTCCATAATGATCCTCTCCATAGCTTTGCAGACCAGGCTTGTCAAGCTTATGGGGCGGTAATTTCCAGGGTCCGTAGAAGCACTGCCTTTGTGGAGTGGGACCACTGTTGCCATATGCCACTCTTTGGGTACGTATCCTGTAGTAAGGCTAAGATTAAACAGCAGCCTTATGTGTGGGTTTAGTTCCTCTTGGAGTTCATGTAGCACACAGCCCGGGACACCGTCCGGTCCCATTGATGCTGTGTTTTTAGCTTTAGAGAGGGCGGCTCTCACCTGGGCATCTGAGATGTTAGGGAGGCTACACTCTGCTGGGATAGATATTTCTCCTTTTGGGGGGAGGGGGAGGAGAAATTTGCACTGAACCTGTCTGCCAGAATGTTGGCAATGTCTGTGGGTTCAGTGTATTTTGTGTCATTTTGGACTAACTCTGAGCATATCTGGGAGTTTCCACCCAGGTTTCTAACATAGCTAAAGAAGGCCTTGTGATTGTCTTTTGTGTCTTTTGTGATTTTTCTCTCAAAGTTGGCCTTGGATGATTTTATGAGTGATCGTAGTTTTTGCTAGTACTGATCAGAGATGCCTTCCCTTTTAGGGATTTTGCTCTGTCATGTAGTAGCTTCCTCCTCCTGTTGTAAAGTTTGTTTATGGCTGGGGTCCACCAGACCGGGCGCCTGCCTTTGGGGGAATGTGTCTTGGTTTTATTTGGGATTGCATGATCCATGCATTCTTGAAGGTGCTCATAGAAGGCATTTGTAAAGGATTCAGCAGTGTGGGTTGTGGTTTCCACTGGCCCAGGAGCCTTGAAGGATACCACTTCAGTCTTAAGAAGTGTGAAGTTGGCTTTTGAGAAGTTCTTCACTGTGGTCTTTTGTGCAGGGGGTGGGGGCGGGATGTGGATTTCCAGTGAGATTAATTTATGGTCTGATCTCACCAATGAGGGATATACTTCCGGTGTGGAGCATTTTGTCCCCATGTTTGTGATGATCAGGTCTAGTATGTTATCTCCTCTTGTGGGAATGGTGACTAGTTGTTCCATCGCATTTGAGTTTATAAATTCTAGGAACCTTTGGGCTAGGGTGTTGGGGCTTGAGTAATGTTCCTAGTCTATGTTTGGGTAGTTGAAGTCTCCCAATATGATGGTATTTGGAGAGACATTCATACTCTCCAGTGTCTTCAGGAAGGTTGTGTGGGGTTCCTGAGTTTGAGAGGGTGGTCTGTAGCATGCTACAAACTGTAGGGCAGTTTTGCCTATGGTTAGTTGCACCTGGATGGTCTCCGATGCTTCCTGCGTTGCCACTAACCTGGAGGTGTGGGTATCTTTGATGAATATGGATACTCCCCCTCCTTTTGTGGTTCGGTCCAAGTTTTGGGGCCGGAAAGCATGATATGAGGTAAAACCTGATAGTGCTGGGGTGCTCTCAGGAGCCTTGAACCAGGTTTCAGTCACTGCACAGACATCAATGTTCTCCATACTGAGGAGGGCTTCGAGAGCATGCATCTTGAGGTTTAGACTTCTGGCATTGAGCAGCATTACCCTTAGTTTTTTTCCACTTGTGTTTTCTAGGGAAGTAGGTTTGTCATTTGAGCCTTGCCTAAAAAAGGCACTATGGGGGTGGCAAGAGCCTTGGCCAATATCCGGAAGCCCAGGGGTGACCGGTGCAAGCCATCCCTTGCGAAGCAGCATGGCTTGTCAAGCATGTCATCCCAAGCAGACAAACATTGGATCCCCTTAGAATGACACCAGTAATTAAGCCAATTGTTAAAACTGATCATTTTGTCTTTGTACTGTGGCATCATTCTTGGTGAGGGTAAGATGCTGCTCAGGGTCAGGGTCATACCGGCCTGGGCTACATAATCAGAGAGCTCCTCTATGTCTTTTTTCATGTAGTCCAGGGAGGTACGTCTCAGGTCGTTCACACCGGCATGGACAATGACTGAGTCATATTTGTACTTGCTGTGGAGTGACCTGAGTGCTTGTGTTATGTGGCGGATTCTAGCACCCGACAGGCAGCTTACTGTGACCTTTTCCTTGTTCAGTCTGGTGAGCGGGACGTCAGTGTGTCTGACTATGGAGTCACCTATTACAAGTGTGTCTGGCATGTTGTTTGGCCTTAAGGGCTGTGACTGTTTAGCACACTGACTTTGTGAACTATGTGTTGCATGTGCTATGTCTTGAGATGGCAGTTGCTTTGGTGTCTGCTTTGGAGGCCTCTGTTGTTTTGGTAGATTTTTAATCAGCACCTCCGAGTATGTTTTTGTGTGTTTATGTGTTTGGTTTGCAGTTGTGATAGTTCTATGTGAGACTGGGTTTGTGGTGTGCGTGGTTACCTTCTCCTCCTGACTGGTCTTGCCAGTACTGAGTTGAGAGAGCTCAGCCTCCAGTTTGGCTATATAGTTGCATCTCTCGCATATATTTGTATTTGTTGGGAGGAGGAGAGGGTTGTCTGTGTACATGAGGCAATTGTAACATTGCCTCAAGATTCCCAGATTCACCAGCTGAACAGGAGAGGACGCCAGCAACTGACCCTTCGACATGCTAGAATAGTGAAAAGATTGCTGTGTAACTGAGTCAGAAAGGACCTATAGGGAAATGGGTACTCAAGGGAATTTAGGTGAATGAAGTACTTTCTTTTGTTTAAGAGTGCTTTTACCTGTATAAAAAATGCTTTAGGAGCAAGTGCTGAGCTTTTCAGATAGAGAATAGGCTGTTTAGATTGCAAGTAGAGCAGTTCTAAGGGAAAAATTGAAGAGCAGACTTTACGGAGCCAGAAATAGTTTAAACTTGATTAACCGGCGCTGCCCGATGCTGTTCTATGAGCAACTTCATGCAAAATTGCGCAAAAGCACGCAAAAACGGGCTTTATAGCAGGGGGTTGAAAAGAGCCAGGAATTGACCCAAAATGGCCAATAAACTACAAGTTGCTGGGCTGGAACCACTCCTCTAGGGACAAATAGGTTGCTCAGTGCTCCCCACTCCCACTGGTGAACAAAAAGCTTCCTCTTATCCAAATAAGGATATGGATAGCACAGGAACTATGACAAATCCCAGAGATCAGCAAAATCTGAAGACTGGACTATTCTAGTTCAGTAAGGCGGGAAAACAAGGATATTTTTTGTTTTTTTCTTTTTTTACAGAGACAGAAGAAAAAGATACAGTAGCAAACAGTAAATGCTATAAAACGGCTAGCGCACTTGAGTGTGTTAGCCTAACAGTTAAATTAAACAAAAAATAACTTTTTAAAGTGCAAACAGTTTAGAATCAACACAGGTACAGTATAAACAATATGCAGAGCTGTTTTTAGGCAAAATGCAGTCGAGATACAGTAATTAAAACGAAAGCCAGAAAAAATACTTAAAATCAAGGAAAGTCACTCTTTCACTCTCTGCTGCTTGTAGAACTCTGCAGGACACCACGAGGAGCTGTGCTGAGTCGTATACAAGTGCAAAAGCGTGCAAAAACGGGCTTTATAGCAGGGGGTTGAAAAGAGCCAGGAATTGACCCAAAATGGCCAATAAACTACAAGTTGCTGGGCTGGAACCACTCCTCTAGGGACAAATAGGTTGCTCAGTGCTCCCCACTCCCACTGGTGAACAAAGAAGCTTCCTCTTATCCAAATAAGGATATGGATAGCACAGGAACTAAGACAAAGCCCAGAGATCAGCAAAATCTGAAGACTGGACTATTGTAGTTCAGTAAGGCGGGAAAACAAGGATATTCTTTTGTTTTTTTTCTTTTACAGAGACAGAAGAAAAAGATGCAGTAGCAAACAGAAAATGCTATAAAACGGCTAGCGCACTTGAGTGTGTTAGCCCAACAGTTAAATTAAACAAAAATAACTTTTTAAAGTGCAAACAGTTTAGAATCAACACAGGTACAGTATAAACAATATGCAGAGCTGTTTTTTAGGCAAAATGCAGTCGAGATACAGTAATTAAAGCGAAAGCCAGAAAAAATACTTAAAAATCAAGGAAAGTCACTCTTTCACTCACTGCTGCTTGTAGAACTCTGCAGGACACCACGAGGAGCTGTGCTGAGTCGTATACACTGGCTCTACTCCTGCCATACTCCTGGCTAGTCCACCCACTACTCCCTCCCCACCTCCCTAAACTAGCTCATACCCACTGCTACAGTTTATCTGCTGAAGACTAACTTGATCCAACACTCTCTTTCAATTAGATATGTACACACAAATACTCCTTGGTCTGACAACTGTCTCGGAGACTGCATTTCCTTATCTTGACAAACTATATCACACTGTTTTTTACTATTAATTCAGGTGTTAATTCATCTCAAACTGTACGAATTTTGTTATTTATAGCGTTGTCGCCTCTTAGCAAGACGTTGTCCCGTTCGATTCTCAGCTAGAGCGTCTTCTGTGTGGAGGCATACATGAATGGGGCGTGCATTCGTTGAAGGTTGTGTGTCAGGGCTGGTAACCCAGTACGTAAACATCCACTACTAATCATTAGTGGACTGGAGTTCCGCTGTGGTGACCCCTAACCGGGAAAAGCCGAAAGACACAAACAATTAATTAGTGTTATCAGTCTAGATTACTATACTGATGTACAATGTACATTATAAATATTATTAATATTTGTCAGTTTGTTTGTTCAGTATTGTTAATTTGTTTCTACTGTATGTATGGATCTTTTCTACCCGGGCCTCCACTGAAAATGGGCATCGTGCCCAGTCGGACATTTCCCAGTAAACAAATGAAATAAAACTAAATAAGAACACTATTTCTGTGGGACTGTACAACATACCAGGCTGCCTACTGGTCAACCTGAAACATGACTTGTCAGATCCCCTACAGAGGCTATTTAATATCAGCCTCAAAACTGACTTCATGATAGATAAACGAAGGACAGCAAGTCATTGCTTTGCACAAAGGTGGAGTTTCAACAGACGTGGATAATTATAGACTGATACATCTAACCAGCCTTATCTGTAGACTATAGAAAGGATCATTATGGAATTATTAACTAAAGATATAGGTAACCTACAGACTCTTGAACCAAGACAGTTCAGATTAGCCAAGGTCAGATCCCATCTACTTAACTTTGTTAACTTCTTTAAAAGAACTACTGTGGAATGGATGAGGGTAAATCAGTCCTTGCTGCATAACTAAACCTTGCAAAGGACCCCATCCCACACTCAAGTATCATATATGAACTCTCCAAGCAAAATGTAAATCCCTATGTAACTGGATAGCAAATGTGCTCAAAAATGGAACCCAAGAAATAAAAGACCTGTCACTAGTGGTGTACCCCAAGGTTAAGTCCTAGGGCACTCATCTTTGCAATTTAATTCTCAGAGGTCAAAGCTAATGTTAAGAGTTTGTTGCTGAACAAAGTTGCAAAGCACCTTGAAGGAAATCTATGATCTTCAAAGAGGGCCTGTCTCAAAAAACAGCTGGTGAGAAAGCCATGGAATAAAACTAAATGACAAGAAATGTATAATTGTATCCTTTGGTAAACATGACTCACCTTGTGACTAGTAGTCAGAGATCTGAAAACCTTTGTTGATCATGAATTTGATTGCCATGTCTCCATTATTATAAGGCATTCTTTTCCATAACCTAGCTTCTATCTAAATGTATGACATCCAGGTCCAGGGATGTAACCATTCCACTGTATTCGGCACTCATTAGAGTGATAATTTGGTATAATGCTTTTTTCAGCATGCACTTCTCCAAACAATTGTCACAACTGGAATGACCACAATGCTTCTTCACTTAGAAAATCAAGAGCTTAAGTCATAAAAAACTAAGTGGTCTCTTCTTGTCATCATAAAGGCTGCTGGAAGACAGCCTCTGCCTAGCATATAAAGCTTCTAAGAATCCTAACCTGTCAGACCTATAATATTTTTGCAAATCCAGTGATAGCATAAACATCCACTCAAGGGATCTCAATCTCTTTTGGAATATAAATATAACATGTTGGGGGATAGGTATGTATCACATAGAATTCAGCTTCTATGAAACCATCTTCCACACCATATAAAACATACAAATTTTCTTACTCTATTCAAATGAAATATGGGGAAATAGATGGGTAACTATAAATTCACCTCTGGTTTTGCATCCTTGTCCCTCATGGATAGGGATGATATATAAATGTCCCAACATATCCTCGTTCTGCCTACTTCTGGGTTATTTGTACACAAAATAAAAGTTCTAAAAACTAACATAGAAATGTAAGCTACGTTTTTCAAGATCTTCACAGATCAATAGCCTAGTAAATACCTGTGAACTTTGCTAAACTGTATCAACAAATTCCTTGCTACAGATTGCATCTTTTGCACTCCTACACTTGAGTTAAGGATTTTTTTGACAGTTTCGACTGGGGAGTGCATAGACGGCCAATGCTAAGGCTACCAAACAGCCTAGCTGCCATTCTGTTCTTTGTTACTGTTCACATTTCTACAGTGATTACATAACATATATATATATATATATATATATATATGGTTCTACCTGACTTCGTCGACAGCGCAGAAGACCGACAGCGGAATTCGGAGCTCCAGAAGATCGAAAACGAAGAAGACCGACGCGAATCGCGAGTGGCAGAACATCGACAATGCAGAAGACCGACACGACGGATGACAACACCAACGCCGAGGATGCCGACATGGGGAAAGGCTGTGTGAGTATGCGGTAGTGACGGACGTTAGTGTGCGAGGCAGGTAAGTGTGGAGATTGACGGTCTGTGGGGATAGGGGTGGGTTAAGTGAGTTAGGGTTAGGGAGCGATAGGGGTGGGTTAAGTGAGTTAGGGTTAGGGAGCGATAGGGGTGGGTTAAGTGAGTTAGGGTTAGGACGATAGGGGTGGGTTAAGTGAGTTAGGGTTAGGGAGCGATAGGGCGGGTTAAGTGAGTTAGGGTTAGGCGGGTAGGTAAGTGTGCGATAGTGACGGACCTTAGGGTTAGGGTAAGGTTTAGTGTGGGCTTGTAAGGATTTTGGTGTGCTTGTGTTGTGTGTGTGGTTTGTGGAATGGGGATGTGTTTTGTTTTTAATAATTGTTATTGTGGTGTGTGCAGTGTATGGGGTTTCGTGTTTGTGTACCGTCGGTTATTTCGTTGTCGGTTATGTGTGGTTTCGTGTTTATGGACTGTCGAATATGTGGTGTCGGTGATGTGGTTGTCGGTGTTGTGTGGTTTCGGCTATGTCAGGTAGAACCATATATATATATATATATATATATATATATATATATATATGTGTGTGTGTGTGTGTATTACTTAGACACCTACGCTGTTGTTTTTTTTTTACTTTATATAAAAATATTCTTGTTGCATATGATTTGATTCAGCAACATTTTTGACAGACTATACTGGAAATATACACGCCAAGAAGATGTTACCATGAGTAACACAAGTTTAATCCTGGTAGTCTGACAAACAAACAGCAGAATACAATTGTACTGAAATTAGTTTTGTTGGGGGGACTATGTCACCTGTACAACCCCACACCCTAAATATAAAAAAATCCAAAGTTGCACATCTTTTAAAAATAGGAGAGGTAACTAAAAAAAAAAAAACAACAACTTCATTTTACTCTAAATACTCTGACAGAATGAATATATTTAGTTAGGACTGGAGGAGAGTATGACCCCCCCCTTGCAAAAAAAAAAAAAACACTAATGTAATGGTTATTACTTCTGTAAGTGGATAGTATTTCATTACGTGTCTGTCTGCATCATTTCTTACAATTTCTTATTCATTTATTTATTGTCAGATTACTTTGTCTAATGGTGCTGTATCACTGTTAATTTTTTATTCGTCAGTCTAATAAAATAAGATTAAAGTGTATTTATTGTAGAATTTTAACTAAATGTATTCTAAGATTGTTTTTTCATTTTTTATCCATCTTCTTTAGTACAGGTACCATTTCACAAATACTGACTGATATGCTATATACCATGCATTCACATTTTTAAATTGGAAAGGTTACTTAATCAACTGTGTGATTACAAACTGTTTTAGATGTACTGCAAATACTCATGATGTTGTCTTACTATTTCTTGTTTTTCTCTAATCTTTAGTTAACATATGATAGTTTCAAAAGTAATTATGCTGGAATTATTTTAGATACAATTTCAATATAAGATATCAGCATATGGCACTTGACTTATTTCATAGTCAAAAACATTGAAAAGCCTTTACTCAGCATACTATTAGCTACCCATCGCAGCTAGGATTTTTCTAAACCTGATATGTTGCTATCTAAATAAAGTACATGTTGAAAAGATGCATGCAGTCCAAAATAGCTAGATACTTGGGACTCCAAATAAGGGGACTGTTTCACTCAAATTCTAGAACATATTATTTAAAGAAAAATCTGATTAAAAAACAGATTTTTTTTTTTATTTTTTGACCCTAATGGTCTTCAGTGTAAATCATTTTCTGTGTATTGCACCTGCTAGTACAACCACAAAAGAAAAAAATCATGAATGAATGCATCAGATGCATTATATTTCTCTGCTGGGTGATGGAAATCGAACTAAATTTGTCATTTATGTCAGTAAGAACTAGATGCACATCTAAAGAAAATCAATATGAATACAATATGAACATGTTTAGTAAATTTTACTAATTACACATTTCTTTAAAGAATCCATGGATCAACATTGCATTGCCAAGCTCTTCATGGGGATGATTATAGATAAGCATTATTATTCCAACAGTTCTGTGGTCTTACTATATTATTATTATTATTATTATTATTTTTAAATGTTTTCTCCATCAAATGACCTGAAGAGGCTGCCATACTGACCTGATTCCAGTTTTCAGCTCAGTCTCATCCTTCTCTATGTCCACACAATATAGATTCATAGATTCATAGACTGCTACTAGGCTAATGACCCAAGGGGGGGGGGCTTCCTATGCCTAGCCAAGTTTTCCCAAATTAATAATGATGTACTGTATCCAAATAGGACATTGAGGGCTAGGCATTTATAAGCTACCTCTGTCCATAAGGGACATGGGTGCCAGGCCCAGTGTAAAGTTCCTATTCCCCTTCCACTGGTCTAGGTTGCACTTAAACTGGCTAATAGATAAACTCTGTTTCACATGGACAGGAAGCCTGCTCCACAGGAGGGGCAGTCTTTGGGAAACCTAGCTGTCTCTCCAGCATGTTCTGTTTAAGTCACAAACAAAATTCAGGACCCTAGACCTTGTATTTCTGGTACATTTTCACTTAAGAATATGTAGGAGATTCATAAGTGTGGGGTTTGCAGATGCCTTGTAAGCCAGGTATAGATCACCCCTCAGCAATCTATAAGAGACTGAGTAGAGGGAAAGGGCATTGAGGCATTCTGCATAAGGTGGGTTTGTTACACCTTGTATTCTTTTTGTAAGGAACCTCTGAGGTCACTCTAGTTGCTGCATATGCCTGGTCAGGTACATACCAAAGGGAACACTGTACTCTATGATTGGTCTGATAAGGGTGGAGCACAGTGGGATAATGACCTCTTTGGACCTAGATACCATGCCCTTACTTATAAGTTGCACAGCACAAAATGATTTCCTCACCACTGTGGCCACATGGTGGTCAAAGGTAAGGCTACTGTCTACGTACTTACCCAGATCCCTGAGTACTGGATTGACTCTTAGGGGTGTATTATCAACATGGTAATTAACCAGAATGGTTGACTTCCCAAAAGGTACAATTGTGCATTTCTTAACATTGTGTTTAATACCATGGCTTTGGCACCATTTGTTAGAGACAGATCTTCTTCAAGAATGCTAGTGTCTGCAGGGGAGTCAGTGATAACCTCCAGCTTGCAATCATTTGCAAACTTAGTTGGTCATAAACCTTCAGCATTTGCTTCTATTTCAGAGAAACAGATGCCAAATTGGAGCAAGCCTAATACTGAGCCCTGGGGGACTCCACTAGTGACTGGCCTCTTGTTGGAGATGGCCTCGCCTATTTTGACCTCCTGGGTCCTATCAGTGAGTCAGTTTGCTATCTAGTGGATGATAAAAGGGTTTATACCTGAATTAGTGGGCTTATCTATAATGCCTGAGTGTGGTATTGTATCAAAAGCCTTGGCCAGGTCGAGGTAAGCTGTATGCAATCTTACCTTCATCCAATGCTTTGGTGACCCTCTCAAAAAAGTCCACCAGATTTAATAGGCATGGCCTTCATTTAACAAATCTGAACTGTGATGGGTCTAGTGTTTGCAGGTTACCTATGTCCTCATTTATCATGTCCATGATGAATCTTTCCATGGCCTTACATATGAGGCCGGTAAGACTTATGGGCCTGTAGTTACCTGAATCAGTGGTTGGGCCATCATTGTGCAGGGCAATGACTGTGGCCATCTTCCATTTCCTGGGGACAAAACCTGACTGAAGGCTCCAGTTGAAAAGTGATTCAAGTGGATCAGAGAGGTCATATTTCATGATATTTATTAAACATCCTGGGATGTTATTAGGGCCCATTGATGCAGTGATTTTCATCTTGGAAAGTCCATTGATGACCTGTTCCCTAGTATAGGTTGTGGGGATTGTGTTATATGGTATTTCCTTTGGACTATCGGGGGGGAGTGGGGGAGAAATTTGAACTGAACCCATTAGCCAAAAGGTTGTCAGTGGCCTCCGACTCAGTGTGGGTGATGTCATTTACAACAAGTCCTGCACATTGTTGTGTATTTCCTCTGAGGTTACAGGCATGTAGAAAGCTTTGTGGTTGTCCTTTGCCTGAGAAGCTATTTTTAATTCAAGCTTAGCCTTTGAAGTATTAATTAACCCTCTTAGCTGCCTGTTTAGATTTGTCAGGGGGCTTTTAATATGTATGGATTTGTTCTTCTATGCTTGATTGATTACAAATACCATAACTTCAAATTCCATCATTTTTCTGAAGAATTTCAAAGTGAAATTCAAATCTTACATTCAGTTTGGGAGCATAGTCCTCCACTCCCTCACACAGTGTCTTTATCAGATATGCACACCATTCAAATTCAACTTTAGTTTATAAACACCAAATTAAAGTTAAGTGCTATCATAAAAAGTTAAAACAAAATAAAATGCCATATAAGTACAACAGAGATAACAATATTAGCTCACAGCAACAACAAAAACTGTTTCACTGGGTCATCAGTAAAAGCTAAATCAAGAAAAAAAGATGCAAGGGAAAACTTAAAGTAAATCAGGGTAGAACAGTTCCTAACCTACCATAGTAGCAAGTCCAAAAGTGCAAAGCCTGATATCTAAATGAATGAGCATTAGAAACTGATGGCAGACGTGTGCTAGTAAAGCATAAATCCTAAGTGGACCAGCACGGGACAGCCAGCACCACCAAATAAATGGAAGAGAGATCAGGGAAGAATAAACAAGAAAAAACACCAAGAAATTAAAGGTGGTATGAAACCAGATGGGAATCCACTGAAGTAACGTTAGCACAGAAGTAACATACCATTAACTATATATATCACTATGCAACAGAGCTGCAGAGATATTCAGCCAGGTAACCTCACCTTTGAGAATCTCAACGTAATGAGCATTGAAAAGAATTGTTTCATGGCAATAGTTGTGCAATGTGTTGAGGCTGTGAAAAAATACGCTTTATGGAGGTTTTCTGAGCCAAAAGTCTGAGGCAACTATAACAAGATCATGCAAAGATAGATGTTTATTTAAAACATCAACTCTGTGGTCACAGCGTTTTTGGGAAAAGGTGAAATTCCCTTCTAGTGACCAAAATAGATGATTTTCACTCTCATGATTGATTGTAAGATTTTCTTTTGCAATATATTTATACTACCAATAAAAGAAAACTTGAGTTGCTTTGTAAAAGATTAAACTTTCCTAGCTGGAAGAATTTTATCCTATACATGTTTTCAGCAAGAGGCACCATGTTTCCTGTGTTGTATATCTGTGCTGCTCAGTCAGCTGAGAGTGACAACTCAATGGCTTGGTAGTTTTTGTACTTTTATAATATAGCAAAGATTTGTTTCATTGGCAGTAGTCATGTAAGGTGTCAGGGCTGATAAAAAGTATATGGATGTTGCCTGGGCCATAAGTCTTACATGCACTTGACATTAAAGTTTAAGAGACAGTGAGATGAATTCTTAAAGAACACAACACAAGATGCTCTTATTTAAGGAATACCCATACAGGAAGACGAAGAGCATAGTGATGCAATCTAATGATAGAAACAGCTTAGTTATACTTTGTGACACTGTTGGAGGACATTTCACTCTTGGATAAAGAGAATTTGCTGTAAGTATGTAATTGCTCTTTCAAAAATATGTGTGTTTTAAAATCCTAAATGAAATAGTTCTGCACTATATCAAGACACTAGTCAAAGGTTTCAGAAATTAGACCTGCTGCTTTTCGATTAACTGTTCCTCCCGTTCTTTGCAGATATGTGTTTGTTTGCATTGAGTTCAGAGTTATATAGACCACTACTTGGCTCTGAGGAACATAGTACTAACATTGACTTAAAGAACAGTAACCTGATAAGATCAGTTCTTCCTTCTGCGGTTTCCTCCATACAAAATGATTCCCAGTATGCCATCTGTAATACAATGTGTCTTAGCTATGTTCCCTTTGTGTAGCATTTCTGTCATATTCAGCCTCCTCATTGCATACCATGTAAGGTCTGCATCATCACGCCAACCCCATCGCACATCTCATTACATTTCAGATTTTTACTACAGGAAGAAATGTATGCAATGCAGTTTATAGCCCTGTCTTCCCCTCCTACTAAAACTGGGAAAGCAGTATCACTCAGATATTTGGACTTTCATACAGCATTGATATTACTGTTACTGTATTTTGACAATAACACCCGAGTGGGCTACATAGGGAATGAAATACAGAAAACTTGACACATCTAGTTGACAACATGTGTGAGTGGGCAGGAGTTCCTGTAGCTAATAAATTATTATTTTTTTTAAACAAAAGTAACTAGTTTAGGTAATGTTAGCCAAGGCATAAATAGGTCTAGATAAGCCACATTTTTATATATTAAAACACACGTATCAAAGTGAGTCACAGTAAAATTGTGCAGATACTCTGCCCACAAACCTTGAAAAAAAAGTAGTTAATTGAACTATTCCCTCTCTAAAGAAATACAGAGAGCAAGACCAATCTTTAGGGAAAATGGCAAAAAAATGCTAGATTGTGAGGATACAAAGTTTATTGTGGATAGGAGTCCTATCTGAAAGAACAAAATCATGTCAGAATTGCACTCTTCATAAGGCAGCTTAGAAGGAAAACTATAAAATAATAATAGCAACTCAGAGCAGTATAATAGGATTGGTGCCTATGCAGAAGATCAAGTTAAAAATTGTTTTCTGATGTGATGTCCTTTTAAGGCACATGGCGACATAATAATTAACAAATGTTCTGTTACGAAAGCAATAACAGTCCTGGATCCCATGAAAAATTAGCTTTTTATAGTACTGAACAAGCTTATCCGCCTTCTTGAGTCATTGTCCATGTATTGACTTTGAATGTTAGCTTTGGCAAGGTGTATAATAACTGGTAGTAAATGCCAATGGGATCCTGTTTTTCAGTTTATATTTTGGTGATGAAGCAGGTAGTAATACATAACCACACAGTGGATGAATTCAACCTCACAACAGCAACTCTGAAATACATAAAAGGGCACCATTTTCAAAAGATGGATGTGAAGCTTGTATTTGTCTGATGGGTTGGATATGGTCTTTCTCTGGTAATAACAGATTCCTTATGATTTTATGAATTAACTCTCTTTTTCTACTAGTTTTCATCTCACTTGGACTGCAAGGCCAAAAATGCCAGTATAAATCACAGTTGTGTGAGTATTCTCAGCATAATGGTTATGTGTATGAGGGACAGACTTTTGTGCAGTATATAAACACACACACAAACACACACACTGGATTAATTCTAGAGAGTGAGCATACTCACCATAGCAGTAGGTCTTTCAGAGTAAGATATTTGTGCATTATAACAAGTAGACTTCTACTAATCATTGCCAGTCCTTTATTCAGCCTGATTTTGATGTTTCCCAGATGAATATAACATCATCGGACAGTATATTAATTCTCCTATGATATAATGGCACACATCAGAATGAGGAACCTCTTTGTCTGGTCAAAATTTACAACCAAATGTTCCTCAAAAAAAAACAAACTTAAAACCACAATAGGCATCTTTACAGGTGTGTAAAGCCTGAGTCAGCAGTCCTACAGTAACTCTGACTTCTCAATTATGTAACAGTGGGGATAAGAGGAAAAACTCCCTTAAAAAGTGATCAGCAGTCCTCTCACCAAAATCAGTTTCATTCTACTACTTTAATATACAAAAAGGTAAATGCAAAATAAATATGCCATCCACCTATCACATCAGCAAATTAAACCAAAGTACATTATAAAAAACAAAAAAAACACAGAAAGTAACAATTCAAGCAGGAGTTGCCCAAACAACTGCTGAAAAATAAATATAAGCAGAGCTGACCAACCTCATAAAAATGTGCCATAAAAAGTCTAAATAAAAGGCTTCATTGAAGCATGACATGAAAAACAAACAAAAAAGCTCCGAAAAAAAAAATCATACTTTATTTATTTACTTATTTGAAAATTTGGTAACTAGATACGTGGGCTGGTTAACTGACCTTTTTTCAGCTACAACTCTGGCTCCAGAAGGAGCAGAGTACACAATACAATAAAACATAAATTGATAACAGAAGTAAAAATACATAATACAATAACAAAAATATTTTTTTAAAAGTAAACACACTTAGAAAAGGGTAGCAAGAAACAACAATATTCACAATATTTCTACCATGGAAATATGTACAGTATTTAAAACATATAGCTCTCTTAATATAATACTCAAGCTACAGTAAGCCTACAAGTTTACAGTTTGTTTGTGTCTTTCGGCTTTTCCTGGTTAGGGGTCGCCACAGTGGAACTCCAGTCCACTAATGATTGGCAGTTGATTTTTATGTACCGGCTTGCCAGGCCTGACGCACAACCTTCAACGAAGGTACGCCCATTCACGCATGTCTCCACGCAGAAGACGCTCTAGCTGAGAATCGAACTGGACAGCGTCTTACTGAGAGGCGACAATGCTACCAAGTCTACAGTAACTTTTCCAATGTCACAAAAGAAATTACATGCAGTTTCTTCTAGTAAATGTACCTTCAGTTTTGCCTTGAAGCCATTTAATGTTATTTGAGAATGTATTTCTCTAGGTAGGTGATTCTGTGTTTCTGGCCTGAGTTTATTGAATACCCTTTCCCTTTTGGTAGTGCCAAAACATGGTCTCATCAAAGTGATACTGCCATCCTGACTTCCTCTCAATGAGTAGGATGCTTTTCTTATTTGTAAGGTTGATTTTAGTGGGGGATACTGAACCAACATGATAGTTTTGAAAAACAGTGCTACGTTGCATAGTAGCTTGGCTAGTAACAGGTAGGGATCACTGTGAAGGGTATGCTTGTCAGCTAGAAGCACAATTTTCTTTTTCAATACCTGTTGATTTTGTAATATTGGTGCTACCAGAGTAGAATGTTAATGCAAGTAATGCATATTCAATTTTGGGAAAGAGGACATTTCTAGCTATACAATTCCTTGCAGTTGGGAATAAAAGGTGTGAAATTATGTAGCAAAGTTTCAGTTGTGAAAGTGTTTTTTTGACTGTATTGCCTATGCCTTAAGAATGTTAAGGCAGGGTCAAGGAGGACTCCTAATTATTTTTCTGTGTAATTTAGATTTGGATTGTTGGAGTTATCCCTTACTGTCATTAAGGAAATTTTGCCCATTTTTTGGGGAGTAGCAAATAGGATAATGCTAGATTTTTGGAATTAATACTTAATCTAGTGTTAGTTAGCTAATTACAGAGATTAGTGAAATTACCCCATAATGTGTTTAGAAGCCCAGAAAGAGTTTTATTTGCTGATAAAAGTAGTAGATTACTGCATATGCAATCATATTGATATGGGTCATAAGGCAAGTCATTTCTACATAATGAGAACACTAAGAGGTCAAGAACTGATCCATGCGATGCTCCAGTACTGAATGCACCTGCATCAGACAGGATATTGGTGTATACCTGGAAAGTTCCCTTTTTCAGATAAATTTTAATCCATTGGTTTAAACACTGACTCAGTTATTTTGATAAAAGCTATACAAAACAATCTACCATACCCTAATACTTTAACACTGAAAGAAAGAAAAACATTTTAACATCACTGTTTGTGTTGTTACAGCTATTTACGCTACTACCCAGAAGAGGTAGAAAACAGGAAATGGCAATTACCTTCTCCTATCTGCTCTATCCCACCCCCCAAAGGCCATGTTCATATCACATATTTAAGGTTTCTTTATAAATGTCACAACCCACATCTAAGAATAATGCATCATTGGCACATGCAGTGCTTTAGGGATTTCAGATGAAACAGAGAAAGGTAGTCCAGAAAAAGTATAACTTCACTCCTTGTTATCTTTCTTGGTAAGAAGAAAACTAAATTAAATTATCTTGTTGGTAATCTTCATATGCTGTTGTTTAGTTTGTTAATCTGCTTTATTATATAATGATACAAGAAATGTGAAATAATTTAGCCATGTAGGAAAATTCTGCCTAGTTGTTCCTTAAAATAATCACTGATGTGATAGATTTGTTCTGGCTTTCTTTTAACAGTCTGATATGATTTTATAATCTACCTCACTTAATTTTTCCGAGATTTCAAATGAATCTTAATACTTAGCTAAAAACGTATTTTCTGCTGATGGTACAAGTACCAAGCCATTATCTCCTGCTTTGAATTTTTTCCTTTTAAAATTCACATTATATAGTCTTTCTGTATTTTTCTGAGCTTTAAACTGTCTCTCACTATGAACGTTATCACTCTGTCCTTTTTTTCCAGGCTGCAGCACTGCTTTATTGCACTTTTGAATTGTATTTTCTCTTTTTCCCTGGTGTCATTAGCAATGTCAAGTAGACAACGTTGATGTCAAATGTGCAAAAGTTAAAATGGGGTAAACCCTACTGATGCCTGTGCACCACTCTTATTTATTTATTTATTTATTTATTTATTTATTCATTCACATTTGGTGACCAGGAAAGTCCGACTGGGTCAGGAACCCATTTTCAGAGGAGGCCCAGGGAGAAAAGCTCCAATAACAATGTAGACATAAAGGATTTAACAGTTATAGCTAAATATTATATAGATTATAATACAAATTCAAACATTACTAGTATTTTGCAGTTAACATAAGCATACATACATCTGTAAACATAATACAATTTGTCATGAAGATAAATAGTAATTACAGCAAATCATAGAAGTTCAGTTAAAATGTTAGTTTTGAGATGAGCATTACTGGCAGAGCAGACTTAATTCTACAAAGACATAAAATATATTAGTTTTGCTTTGAGTGTATAAGGTTATAGTAAAGTAATAAAAATAAGACACGGGAGAGAAAATGATTGAACAGAGATAGGAGCAGAAGAGGAAGTGAATGTAAGAAGGTACATGTGGACAGGTATTGAAAGAGATATAGGAAGGTGTTATAGTGAGAAAACTTAGGGAGGTTAAGGTGATAGATATTCTAAGGGGTACAGGAGAAAAATGTAGTGAGAGATTTGTCAAATAATCAGGAATAGTACAATAAAATAGAAGTAGTAAAAAAACAGCAGGTACGGTGACAACTATCCCCAGTCCTTATCTGCGTCAGTTACTTTTCATAACATGAATTTTAATGTTTAGATGAACCTTTCTTGTAAACTTTCAGTCTGTGGATGGTAAATTGATATTTGTAACCATTTAACCTGTAAATATTGTCACAGTTACTGTATGACTCTTGACATAAAGGGTGTCTCCCTCTGGTAAATATCTCTTTAGGAATACCCAGTTCAGAGAATAGCATCAATTCACTGGAAATAGATTTAGCATTAGCCTTACCTAATAGTACAGCTTCTACACATTTCACAGAATAGTCTGTTATGACCATGAAATACTGATGCTTCTGCTGGGTCTTACCAGTGCAGCCCTGTCAACTGCATTGCATTCAAATGGCACATCTGTAATAGGAACTAGGATCAAATCATTTGTGGATCCAGGTTGTGGAGCATTTTCTGACATTCTGGATAGGATGACCAGAATGTTTCTATTTCTTTTGAAATTGCTGGCCACTACAACATGTCTAATATATGGGCTTTACTTTTATCCATTCACAAGAGACCTCCAAATACATGACTATGTTCAAGTTTCATAACTAATATTCTGTAAGGCCTTAGTACTAGTACATGAAGTAAAATTTATTTTTTAGGTTTACTCACCCTATATAAGAGATTCATTGCTTAGTTCAAAGTAATGATAAAAAGCCGTTTCAATTTTATTACCTCTCACTATCACTTCTATAGCCTCATTCCTCTCAATAAAGTATCATATTCAATTTAAGTATTAAAGATAAAATAGGTTACCTCTAGTTTTGCTAAATTTGGATCATTGTCCTCACTTGTTTGTTTTAAAGTGGAAGGTTTAGCTTTCTCTCCAAAATACAATGGTAAAAGTTCTTCCATATCTGTCTTTATTTCTAAAATGGTACATCTAAACAAAAATTGTCATCTGTCGTACTTTAATCCTCCCTCAAATATATAATGTTGCCTAGAGTTCCTCCTTTACTTGGGTTTTCTGTTTTAAACTGACAGAATTTTTTAGGACTCTTTCAACTCTTTCTCTACCACATTAAATACTTATTGGCTACAAGCCTAATATTTAGAATTCCCACTTGTGTTCAGTTTTAATAGTCCTCTCTATTCCATACTTTGTCTTTCAATGTTTTACTGTGTATCTCCTTTCAATCTATTGATGGTATTTCTTATTGGCTGCTCTGCCATATGATCTAAATCTATCTTTTCTGCATGTGTTTCCTGTTCACTGCCTCTCTCTATTCTCTGCTTTGCTATCTGAAGTTGTGCTTAAATGGCTTTCTTTTTTCAGATCTGTACATTGTTCCTGCAATCATACTGCATCAAGCTAGTTGTTGCTTTGTGCTTAGCTCTGTATGCTAACACTAACATCTTTGACAGTTTTAATACATGGGACATTCTGGTATGTTTGTATTTCAGGTAATTCTGATAATCCACTGGGTTATTTGTATCATTTAACTCTATCAATATGACATTACCTTAACAACTTCTAGGCTAAACTATTTTCTTTATTCTGATTTATTTTTCAGTATTGTTCAGATATACCATATAGTCTGAACCCCACCATTTTTGTTCTGAGGTAATGCTATATCTGGATAGTTGGTTTCTTTTGTTAGGCTACCTTTCTGTTGCAAAACATTTAAATCTTTGTATTCTTTTCATAACTTCTTCAGAGCTTTAAACTGATAAAAAGCTTCCCAATGGTAACATCACAGGTTAGTTCAGGTACTACTGTTACAGGATTTATTATTTTCCTAAGATAGTCTAAAACTCCACAGATACAATGGAGTATTCTTTTTTATCACCGTTAACATAAATTATCTCTGCATTCTGCTTATTATTAACTGCATGCTTGCATATGTAGTGACTTAACTAAAATAACCCAACAATCTAAAACCAATAAACCTCATAGCTCCTTGCCTTTCAAAATTACCACCAGCTTCACTCAATACCATCCAAAATTATCACACACTTTATTAACTTAGTCATTGCACACTGAGAGAATGCAATGTCTGTATATTTTTCCAGTTTATCCCATTCCATGGGATTTTTTTAGAATGCATTTCAGATATTTGTGCATTTCTAGCACTAGCACTGTTCCCTTTACTGATACAAATTCTGTCTAAATGGCCTTTCTTCCCACAGCTGTAACAGGTTAGCTCAGAACAAGGCACATTGCATTTCAGAGGCATGTTTAACTGTGAAATGTAATAGCTTGCATTTCAGGAGTGATATGTGGTCTATTAAAAAACATTCTGTTTAACTTTAAAGTATCTTCACTCAGTTGTGAAGAGACAATTTGTTCTCATTCATTATTTGCTCCAATTCTTTAGTGTGCCATAGCATTCTCTTGTACAGCATATCATTCAAAAGTAACAAAGTATTGCTACTCTGTTCCATATCATCTTCCCTGGGCATCTTCTATAAGGGTACTGTAGTTCTGGGAATTATTAATGCACTAGTAAAAGTGTTTCACTTTCTCCAGGCAGCTAACTAAATACTGGTCTGCAGCCATCCTGTCTACACCACGGTTTCCAGCAGTTTCACGATTGTTTACTTTGGTTCTTTAAACAGTATTTTACCAACACATTTCTGTATTTGTTGTCTATAATTGATTCACACAGCTCACTTTAGAATTACTGCAGTTTGTGCACTAGCATGGAATGTAATACTGATGCACATACTATCTTAGGACAAAAACAAACAGCACTAGGAAACTTCAAGTTTCTTTTCAAGTCTGTTAACTTTAGTTACACTATAGTGAAAACAGTCAATTTTTAATGCAATGGAAATAATTTCTTCTTTCTTGTAGGTTTTAAGTATGCTTCTCTCTGTTGTAGATTATTAATAAATATAGCAAATCACTCCCTTACAGCATGAATTAAGGATGTAGCTAGTTGACCCACGATGCCACACTGATGGCATTTAGGGGTACAGCACTGACTATGGCACAGGTGATCAGAGTTCAGTTCTTAGCTCAGACAGGGAGGATAGGCATACCCATGGGGGGACAGGGGGACATGTAAGGGACACACTAGCAAGTTCAGATACTTGGTGAGCCAGAGGGACAACAGGTACATAGTGCCACTTGGAAGTACATGGGGCACTCTACTGATGTCAAGCTCCTTGCAGAAATGAGGGATGAGGCAGCGATGACATACACTGCACATCCCACCCAGGCAATATCATTGATGTGCACAGGGAATGGTATAAGAGTACAAACATTCCCTAGGCAACAGTATGACATTGCACCAAGATATCCCAGTCTACTCACTGGCTTGCAGCTAATATCAAAGCTCAGGGGATGATGGAGAGCTAATTAGACCTGGCAATCGAGGAGAGACAGGAACAGCCACAGGTCAGCTAGTATGGAGAAAAAAATATAGAAAAAACAAAAAAAAAAGAGTTCATAGGTAGGTACTAGGCTATCGGCCCAAGGGCCTATGTAAGCCTAGCCAACAAGGTTCCCTGGTTTACGCCACCCAAGAAAGTTAATTTTCTGTGTCCCTGTCGAGCAGAGCCACAGAAGTGATCCCTGGGGTGTATTTCCTATTTCCCATCTACTCATCAAGATTTTTCTTGAAGAGTGCTAATGAGGAACTTTGCTTGGCATAGATGGGTAGCTTGTTCCAGAGTATAGGAAGTCTCTGGGACAGGAATCTATCTCTCCAGCATGTCCTGTTTATTGTGGTGACAAGGTTTAGGTCCCTAGAGCATGTAGCTCGGAGGGATTGGGATTTCTTTAGGTATAGCATGTCCAACAGCTCTGGGTTTAACAAAGCTTTATATGTTAGGCAGAGATCTCCTCGGAGTAGGCGATATGCTACAGAGTAAAGCTGGAGTTTTTTGAGATGGTCAGTGTAGGGCATCTGTTTGAGGCCAGTAATCCTCTTTCTGAGGTACTTCTGTGGCCTTTCCAGCTGCTGCAGATGTCTTGTGAGGTACATTCCAAAAGGGGCATTGTACTCTATAATGGGTCTAATGAGTGCAGAGCAGAGGGGAACAATGACCTCTTTTTTCCTGGATGAGAATCCTTTTGTGATGAGGTGAGCCACATAGAAGGATTTCCTGACTACTGTGGCAATGTGATTATCAAAGGAGAGGCTACTGTCCACCTGGGTCCCAAGGTCTCATCACACATTCGGCATTAAGTAGACTACCATTTATGTGGTAGTTCATGGTTACAGAGCTTTTACCAAAGGAGATGACAATGCACTTTTTGGCACTGAGCTTGAGGCCTTGACTCTGAGACTAGGCATCTATCTCAGTGAGGCCCTTCTATAGGATGTCCACATCATTTGGGAACTCGACTATGACTCCTAGTTTGCAGTCATCTGAGAACTTCGTTAGCCAGAGGCCTTCTGTGTTAGCCTGTACTTCAGAGAAGTAGATAAACAGGAGAGGTCCCAGGACTGAATCCTGTGGTACTTCACTTGTCACTGGTTTGAAGTCCGATTTGGAGTCTGCAACTTTTACAGTGTGAGTTCTGTCAGTGAGCCAGTTATCAACCCATCTTGTGACATAGGGATTTATACCTAGTTTAGTGAGTTTAGCTATAATTCCAGTATGTGGGATGGTGTCGAAAGCCTTGGCGAGGTCAAGATAGGCTGTGTGAACCACCTTACCCTCGTCTATGGCTTTGGTGACTGCCTCAAAGAAGTCAATCAGGTTCAGAAGGCATGATCTGCCTTTCACAAACCTGAACTGGGTGGGCTCCAGAGTTTGGAGGTTGCCAATGTCTTTGTTTATGAGTTGCATGATGATACGTTCCATGGCCTTGCAGACCAGGCTCATCAGGCTAATAGAGCAATAGTTCCCAGGATCAGTGGTGGCTCCCCCTTTGTGGAGTGGGATAACTGTTGCTGTTCACCATTCAGTGGGCACAAAGCCTGACGTGAGACTGTGATTGAACATGGTGCTTAGGTGGGGAGCCAGTTCATTCTGAAGTTCATGTAAAACGCAGCCTGGGATGTTGTCTGGTCCCATGGATGCTGTTTTTGGTTTTAGAGACTGCATCTTTTACCTGCATAGATGTGATTACAGGGACTCTGCATTCTTCCTGTATAGATATGGGCCCTTTAGGGGATGAGAGGGGGGTAAAGTTAACACTGAATCTATCTGCCAGGATGTTCGCAATATCAGTTGGTGCTGTAATTTTTATGATGTTGTGTTGTAACTCAGAGCAGATCAGGGTGTTGCCATTGAGATTCTTGACATAGCTATAGAATGCTTTGTGGTTGCCCTTAGAATCAGTGGCAATTTTGTTTTCGTATCTAGCTTTGGAGGATCTTATAAGGGATCTCAGCTTCTTACTGAGGCTGACCAGGCAGCTCCTCCACTCATGGGATTTTACTCTCTTTTGCAACAATTTCTTCCTTCTGTTGTAGAGTTTGTTTATGGCAGGGGACCACCAGATTAGGTTCCTTTTTTTGGAGGATAGTGCCTTGGTTCTGTTTGGGTTAGCACAATCCATGCACTCTATAAGCACTTACAAGAGTGCATTTGTGTAGGATTCAACAGTCGTAACTGTATTGACCATCTGCATGGGTGTCATGAAGTTCGCCACTTCTGTCTTAAGAAGCTTGAAGTTGGCTTTGGAGAAATTTTTTACCATGGTTTCCTTAATGGTGGGTCGAGGTGGGATGCGGATATCTAGGGTGATTAGCTTATGGTTGGATCTGGCCAACGAGGAGTTGATTTCAGGTGTGGAACACCAGTCACTCATGTTGGTAAGGACTAGGTCTAGAATATTGTTGCCCCTGGTGGGGGTGTGGATAAGTTGATCCAGGGCATTGGAATTAATAAATTCCAGAAAGCGTTGAGTGAAGGAGTTGGCACATGAGTAGTTTTCCCAGTTAATGGTGGGGTAGTTGAAATTGCCCATTATTAGGGTGTTTGGTTGAACCTAATATTTTCCAGTATATCAAGAAAAGAGGAATGGGGATCCTGGGGCATGGTGGGGGATCTGTAGCAAGCTACAATTTGGATTGCAGTTTTGCCTAGAGTTAGTTGCACTTGGATAACCTCAGATGTATTATGCTGCACAGCTAGCCTGGAGGTGTGGATATCCTTAATGAATATGGACACACCTCCACCTTCAGTGTTCTCGTCCAGGTTAGATGGCCGAAAAGTGTGGCATGAGTTCCAGCCTGGTAATGCAGGGGTGCTCTCTAGAGCCTTGAACCAGATCTCAGTCACTGCACAGATATCGATGTTCTCCATTTTAAGGAGTGCCTCGAGTGAGTGCATTTTGATATTTAGACTTCTAGCATTGTAGCATCACCCTCAGTTTTTGCTTGCCTGTTCCTGTCATGGCGGTGAATTTGTCATTTGAACCTTGCCTAAAAAAGGGTTCACATACAGAATGCCACTGCTTCTGCCCATTGTCATTAACATGAGATGTGCTGTTTCTCCCAATTTCCTGCCAGCACCAAACCCTTTTTTGTTCTATAGCTTCATTCATTCCTCATCACACAGGTAAGAGCCAGCCAAGAGAAGTGGTCATTAAACTGACAGCAGACTGCCAGCACTCATCAGAATTATTTATTTTCCCGATTAACACTGGTGGAGGTAGTCCTATCACCCTTCTTTAGTAATATCTACCAATGTCTAACTGCAGTGGTGATTTTTAGTATATAAGGAATACCTTTACAGGCTAAGTAAGCAATGCTGGAGTTTGAACTTTTGAGACTGTCATCTCTCTTCATCAGGTACATTGCAATGGTTTCATGCTGACAAGAGACCTAACAGTCTATTAAGATAATACTCCATTTTGGCTTACTTAGCCAAAAAGGTATCACATATACTCTGTCTTTTTTCATTTTTACAAGTAGCAAACACAGTAAAACCACTGTGACTATCTATATAAATAAAAAATTCTCAACAACATTAGTCCCACCAGTTCAATCATGGAAAAGGAATGAAAACCCCAGAAGAACTCCCTAGAATATCTGAATAATTAGGGTAAGAACACAAGGTGAATTGTGTTCAATTACTGGACGAAACTCCCACAGAATTCTGGAAAGGTGACATTCAGAGAAGCAATGAAATGAATCAATTATAGTTATTATAACTAGGCAAGCAAACTGGTGACAAGTCATCATTTTTCAGTGATTCTAGACAACTAACACAGCAGAGATAACAGGAAATGCAGATACAAGAAAATATATGTAGTGCATATGATGGGTATTATTTTTTCTGAAATCTGTAGTAGGAATCAGTATATTTAAAAATAATTGCCATACTGTTTATGGGCTTTTGGTGTTGGAAAATTAATTACTAATCCACATCTTCAAAACTCTAAATTCTGAAGTTACGCAGCACAAAAAACCCCACAAATTTTCCCAAAATAAAATGTGCCCTTGGAGTTAGTAATACGTATATAAGTATGTGAATCACTGAGGTTGGAGCTCCCCACAATGCTTGCTTTTAGCATGTGTTTTTCAGTACCAAATAATTTTAGAGATCAGTTCCAAATAAAGTCAGAAGTGGCACTTTTCTGTAAACTGTCCTGAGTCCTTAATCTCTTTATAACCTGGTGACGCCTTCAGGCGTTTATGCAGTTGCATCCTACTGATGCCTGTAGGTGTCAAATAATGCTTGTTCATATTTGTAATAATAGTTCCAGAACTATTCCACATACAAAGTATGAGGAGATTTCATCATAAAGCTTACATGATGGCAAACACACGTGTATTGATACATGGCCAGTGTAGTGCAGCTAAAGAGATGTTGAATGGTATTTGTATAGTATTTATTTGAATTGTAATAATTTTCATATAATATTTCAACAATCGAGTAACACAAAGAGAACTGCTTAGCATCATATGATAGGTCACAGCTCTATGAAGGAAATGCTGCCGGCAATATGCATGTTGCTTGAATGTTCATACAAAATTACAAAAATTAATATTTGCCGTGTTTATTATGGATTATAAAATCCAATTTAGGGCCTAAATCTGAATGAATAAAACCGATGAATTACTTTGTGTTGAGTAATGAGCTTTCTAGTAACACTTAGATTGCTAGAGCAATAACTTCAGTTTTTTAAAAGGATCAGGCCACACCCATTGGAAGTTAGAATACAAATTGGAGGGGGGGGGTGAGTTTTAAAGAGTGCATGAAAATATACTTCTTAAAATGTGTATCAGTCATACCTCTCAACTTCCAAGCATTAAAATCATACCACTGTCCTTTAAAAAAACAAAGCATAGAGTCAGAAAGAGGAGCACTTTCTTATTTTTCACAATATAATTTTTTTATATACTAGACCATAAACAGTCAGGAGTAAATAGTGAATTTTTATAGGCTTAGTTTATTTGTTTAATAAGGTATGTACTTATTAACATGTCTGACTTTATGAGGAATTTAAATCTAGGAGGAGCAAGGCTAAATCCAAGAAACAAAATTATAATTCTATGCCTGGATCATAGCAGTTGAAAGGTATGGTAACTACTACAATCTTAAATACAAAAGGAAATTGTTTTAATATTATATAAGCAGTTTCTACATGTGAGTATACATGCAGTACCTCTGGTGACATCATACAAGCTGCAACAGGGAACCTCAGGATAAGGAAGTACACTGTTATTCCCTAAGAAGGTGGCAAATAAATAAACAAATACAATGGAAATTAATGTACATATTACTTCTTCCTACAAGTATACACATATATTGAGTTCCGTTTACAGTTTTTTCTTTGCAGTCCAGTTTTATCTACTGAGAGTTGAGCAGTACTGCTCCTTAAAAGGATGATTGCTAATGATTTTGACATTATTTTTATGGCTGGAACTCCACGCTTGGGATATTGTTGCAGAAAACCCTATTTGTGAGGGACTGTGGGATAAGTTATTTCACTAGGAACTGTCAAAGTGTAGATGTCTTAAAGAAAGAGTCCACTCTAGTAACAGACAGTTTTCAACATTCAGCAGCTATTGTAACAGATTATCCAAGTCCACTTCAAGTCCTGTAGGAGGTTCTGCCACACTAGTATGGTATACAGCATGCAGGGATGCACTCTGTCTGATGCCAGCAGAACCAATATATAAATGTTCCTATGTACGTTTTGCAACTTCTCTAAGGGGGTCTAGGCTGTAAAAAGCATTAATGAGGGAGCAGTCCACTTATGGCTGAGATATCACCCCTCTTTCAAGAATCTTGTTTCAGAGTAAAGGAAATAATTGCTTTGTAACTGTGAGTTAGCTTGGACTTTTTTTTTGTAGTAGTCAAAGATGAAAATATAGCTATTTAATGATACAGTGGACAAATTTAGCAAAACAAGTGTATGAAAAATAGTACACTGCAGAAACAGTACAGACAAACATCTTAGACTAATATTGATATTAGGACATACAACTTCTAGTTAATGATGAAGTCTCTGCAAGACGGCTATGACATTCCTACCCAGCAGGGCAGAAACCAATGTAACAGCAACAATGAATAACTTACCACCGTATAGTGGATTATGTGTTTTCATTCTTCCTACATAATAGTGACTTTAGCCTGGAACTGCATGGACTATAACTTGGTGGATGATTTACTGTATGGAGCACATCTACAAAAGCAGTCCTTGTCACTTTATGTGGATCTGAATGATGGAAGACCATAAATGTTATAGATGCTACAGCTTTGGTTCTGCAGAACTGCACTGAGAAACTGTACGGGAAATGGATTGACACCAGTATTTGCCAATGGACACATTTCCAAAACTTTAGATAAGGTTAAAATTATGAAAAAGGTGTATAATTGTCAGCTGCAATAGGAATACTGTTTGGGGACTGATACAGCTGTTACAGCTCAGGCCTCCTTCCAGACTTTTGGGACTATAAAAGTGAGATGTACTTATATTCAAAAACTGATTATTTCTAATTATGGTTTAGTATTATTGCAAAATATATTAGTCTGCATTTCCTATCAAGCCAACACATTAAGATTAGAGTAACTAAGACAACATGATTAAGATTAGAGTAAAATCAATGAGACGTGTTAAACTAGCTCTATAATCACGAGTTGTTAGGCTGGGTGATTCCTTGACAATGAGTGTATTCTATTGGGATACATTTAAAAATACCATCTGCCTGGAATCTGCAGAACAGTTAGTAGCATATCATTTGCAGTGAGCCTGTATGTAATTCTGCAATAAATGTGACCTTTTCAAATACTAACTGGAATTGCTTTCATGCCATTTAAAACATTATACCTGCTATGACAGACTAACACAAAAATATGAATAAATGCTTGAAAATACTGCAGTTAAATATTTAAGTAAAATAAAAAGTGATACTACAAAATGTACTAAACTCAAACTAGACTGATTTAAAAAAAATGCAGTCTTTTCTCGGACAAGAAAAATTTCTTTTCCTCTAAAATTCTAGTTTCATGAGTTTTATTGCAGATTTAAGTCTGATTTTTGGGATTGCACTGCAGACTATGCCAAGGCTTTGCTCAAACTCACCAACTAATAAGAAGCTATGTTGGAGGTTATATAATATTTGCTCTAGTCTGCTGGCTCAGTAGTGCAGAGGTGTTAAGTCTTGACCGTGACTCTTATGACATGGGGTGGGTTAGGAATCTGGGCACTGGAGCAGCTGATCAGGGAGGGTAGGAGTGAGTAGTCATTTTTGACGGGGTCATCGGGGGGGGGTGAGACAACCCAATTCACTGAATGGTTAATATCTGGTGAAGGTGGCTGTGCAGCTGTATGGTAATTGCATTTTAACCATGAATGTAAGCAAGCAGGAGTCATCAGGGTGGTTTTGTGATATCTGAAGCTATCAGAGCAGCTGTGAGGCAACTGTGATTAGAGCTACGCAAAACTAATCATAATGACTGCTTTGATGATAGAATGTGCCTTATCTCATCCAAAGAAGAAGAAATGGGCTGGTTGGATCACAGGAGGGCTGATGGTTATATGAACAACTGGGAGAAGAAGATATACAAAGTAAGCATTTTTTTTTATCTACCCACTAGACCAAAATATTTGGTGAACATTAATGCTGAATACAAATTCACATATTATTTCATACATAATTCTTCACATTTAAGAAATGGAATCTGTATACATTTAGATTTCTTTCCATTATTTTTTACTTTTTATGTCTTACCATATTTAGGTCTGAACAACCAACCCAGTAATACCACACCATTCCTAAATTCTACATTCAAACTTGATTAGCCCCACAAGTAGTTTTAGCAGGTAATGTGGCACTGAGCAGACTCTACAAATAACTGATTAAAGAGCCTGTCATACAGTACTAATAGGTCCTTCACAAAGCCAGTCATTAAGAATAGTGTGTACTGAAGGTTATCATTGTATTAGTAATTGGAAGTAGTATGGTGTGACAAGCACTATTATTGTATAAGCAGTCGGAAGCAGTATGCTGTGACAAGCACTATCATTGTGTAAGTAATTGGGAGTAGTATGGTGTGACAAGCATTATCGTTCTATAAGTAATTGGGAGCATTATGGTGTGACAAGCATTATCATTATGTAAGTAATTGGCAATAGTATGGTGTGACAAAAACTATCATTGTATAAGTAATCTGGAGTAGTGTGGTGTGACACACACTATAATTGTGTAAGTAATTGGGAGTAGTATGGTGTGATAAGCACTATCATTATATAAGTATGGTGTGACAAACACTACTATTTTATAGTAATTGGGAGTAGTATGGTGTGAGAGGCACTCTCATTGTATAAGTAATCAGGAGTAGTATGGGGTGTAACAAGCACTATCATTGTGTAAGTAACTGGGAGTAGTATGGTGTGATAAGCATTATCATTGTATAAGTAATTGGGAGTAGTATGGTGTGACAAACACTATCATTGTATAAGTAATCTGGAGTAGTATGCTGTTACAAGCACTATTATTATGTAAGTATGGTGTGACTAACACTATCTTTGTATAAGTAATTGGGAGTAGTATGGTGTGAGAGGCACTACCATTGTATAAGTAACTGGGTGTGACAAGCACTATCATTGCATAAAAATCGGGAGTAGTATGCTGTGACAAGTGATATCATTGCATAAGTAATCGGGAGCGCTATGGTGTGACAAGCACTATTATTGTGTAAGTAATTGGGAGTAGTATGGTGTGACAAGCACTATCACTGTATAGTAATTTGTAGTAGTATGGTGTTACAAGCACTATCATTATATAAGTATGGTGTGACAAGCACTATCACTGTATAATAATTTGGAGTAGGATGGTGTAACAAGCAATATCATTGTAATTGGGAGTAGTATGGTGTGACAAGCACTATCACTGTATAGTAATTTGGAGTAGTATGGTGTTACAAGTATTATCATTATATAAGTATGGTGTGACAAACACTACTATTTTATAAGTAATTGGGAGTAGTATGGTGTGAGAGGCACTATCATTGTATAAGTAATCAGGAGTAGTATGGTGTTACAAGCACTATCATTGTGTAAGTAATTGGGATTAGTATGGTGTGACAAGCATTATCACTGTATAAGTAACTGGGAGCAGTATGGTGTGACAAACATTATCATTTTATAAGTAATTGACAGTAGTATGGTGTCACAAACACTATCATTGTATAAGTAATTTGGAGTAGTATGGTGTCACAAACACTATCATTGTATAAGTAATTTGAAGTAGTATGGTGTTACAAGCACTTTTATTGTATAAGTATGGTGTGACTAACACTATCGTTGTATAAGTAATTGGGAGTAGTATGGTGTGAGAGGCACTATAATTGCATAAGTAACTGGGAGCACTATGGTGTGACAAGCACTATCATTGCATAACAAATCAGGAGTAGTATGGTGTGACAAGCAATATCATTGTATAAGTAATTGGGAGCGGTATGGTGTGACAAGCACTATTATTCTGTAAGTAATTGGAAGTAGGATGCTGTGACAAGCATTATTACTGTATAAGTAATTTGGAGCAGTATGGTGTGACAAGCATTATCATTCTATAAGTAATTGGCAGTAGTATGGTGTGACAAACACTATCATTATATAAGTAATCTGGAGTAGTATGGTGTGACAAACACTATAATTGTATAAGTAATTGGGAGTAGTATGGTGTGACAAGCACTATCATTGTATAAGTATGGTGTGACAAATACTATCATTGTATAAGTAATCTGGAGTAGCATGGTATGAAAAACACTATAATTGTATAAGTAACTGGGAGTAGTATGGTGTGGCAAGCACTATCATTATATAAGTATGGTGTGACAAACACTATAATTGTATAACTAATTGGGAGTAGTATGGTGTGGCAAGCACTATCATTACATAAGTAATTGGGAGTAGTATGGTATGAGAGGCACTACAGTTGTTTAAATAACAGGGAGCAGTATGGTGTGACAAGCACTATCATTGTATACGTAATTGGGAGCAGTATGGTGTGACAAGCACTTTCATTGTATAAGTAACTGAGAATAATATGGTGGGACAAGCACTATTATTGTAGAAGTAATTGGAAGTAGTATGGTGTGACAAACACTATCATTGTATAAGTAATCAGAAGTAGTATAGTATAACAGTTGCTATCATTGCATAAGTAATGAGGGAAGTATGGTGTAAGAAGCACTATCATTGTGTAAGTAACTGGGAGTAGTATGGTGTTAAAAGCACTATCATTGCAAAAGTACGAGAGCAGTATGGTTTGACAAGCACTTTTATTGTATAAGTAACTGGAAGTAGTATGGTGTGACAAGCACTATCATTGTATAAGTACATGAGAGCAGTGTGGTTTGACAAGTGCTATCATTGTGTAAGTAATTGAAAGAAGTATGCTGTGACACACACTATCATTGTATAAGTAATTGGGAGCAGTAAGGCATGACAAGCACTATCATTGTATAAGTAATTGCGCACAATATGTTGTGACAAACACTATCATTGTATAAGTAATTGGGAGCAGTATGGTGTGACAAGCACTATAGTATGGTGTAACAATTACTATCATTGTATACGTAATTGGCAGGAGTATGGTGTAACAAGCACTATCATTGTATAAGTAATCGGGAGCAGTATGGTGTGACAAGCACTATCATTGTGTAAGTAACAGGGAGTAGTATGGTGTGACAAGCACTATCATTGTACAAATAATTGGGAACAATATGGTGTGACAAGTACTATCATTGTATACGTAATTGGGAGTACTATGGTGTGAAAACCACTATCATTGTATAAGTAACTGGGAGCAATGTGGTGTGGCAAGCATTATAATTGTAAAAATGTAAAAGTAACCAGGAGCAGTATGGTTTGTCAAGCACTATCATTGTATAAGTAACTGGGAGAAGTATGGTGTGACAAGCACTATAATTGTGTAGGTAATTTGGAGCAGCATGGTGTAACAAGCACTTTCATTCTATAAGTAACTGGGAGTAGTATGGTGTGACCATCAGTATAATTGTACAGATAATTTGGAGCAGTATGGTGTGACAAGCACTATCAATGTATAAGTAACCAGGAGCAGTATGGTTTGTCAAGTACTATCATTGTTTAAGTAACTGGGAGTAGCATGATGTCACATGCACTATGATTGTATACGTAATTGGGAGTACTATGGTGTGAAAAACCCTATCATTGTATAAGTAACTGGGAACAGTATGGTGTGACAAGCACTATCCTTGTATAATAACTTGGAGTAGTATGGTGTGACAAACTATCATTCTGTAAGTAATTGGGAGTAGTATGGTGTGACAAACACTATCATTATAAAAGTAATTGGGAGCAGTATGGTGTGACAAGCACTTTCATTGTATAAGTAACTGGGAGTAGTATAATGTGACAAGCACTGTCATTGTATACATAATTGGGAGTACTATGGTGTGAAAAAAACTTTCATTGTATAAGTAACTGGAAGCAGTATGGTGTGACAAGCACTTTCATTGTATAATTAATTGAGAACAATATGGTGTTACAAGCACTATCATTGTAGAAATAATCCGGATTAGTATGATGTGAGAAGCACTATCATTGTATAAGTAATCAGGAGCAGTATATTTTGACAAGCACTATCATTGTATAAGTAATCTGGACTAGTATGGTGTGACCAAACACTATAATTGTATATGTAGTCTGGAGTAGTATGGTATGACAAACACTATAATTGTATAATTAATTGGGACTAGTATGTGTGACCAGCACTATTATTGTGTAGTAATTTGGAGTAGGATGTTGTAACAAGCACTATCATTGTATAAGTAATTGGAAGTAGTATGGTGTGACAAACACTATCATTGTAGAAGTAATCAGAAGTAGTATGGTGTAACAATTACTATCTTTGCATAAGTAATCAGGAGAAGTATGGTGTGAGAAGCACTATCATTGTGTAAGTAACTGGGAGTAGTATGGTGTTGCAAGCACTATCATTGCAAAAGTACATGAGAGCAGCATGGTTTGACAAGCACTTTTCTTGTATAAGTAACTGGAAGTAGTATGGTATGACAAGTGCTATCATTGTATAAGTACGTGAGAGCAGTCTGGTTTAACAAGCACTATCATTGTGTAAGTAATTGAAAGTAGTATGCTGTGACACACACTCATTGTATCAGTAATTGGGAGCAGTTAGGCATGACAAGCACTATCGTTGTATAAGTAACTGGGAGTACTAAGGTGTGAAAAGCACTATCATTGTATAAATAATTGGGCACAATATGTTGTGACAGACACTATCATTGTATAAGTAATTGGGAGCAGAATGGTGTGACAAGCACTATCATTGTATACGTAATCAGAAGTAGTATGGTGTAACAATTACTATCAATGTGTACATAATTGGCAGCAGTATGGTGTAACAAGCACTATCATTGCAGAATTAATTGGGAGCAGTATGGTGTGACAAGCACTATCATTGTATAGTAATTGGGGTAGGATGGTGTGCCAAGCACTATCATTGCATAAGTAATCAGGAGCAGTATGGTTTGCCAAGCACTATCATTGTATAACTAACTGGAAGCAGTATGGTGTAACAAGCAGTTTCATTGTATAAGTAACTAGGAGTAGTATGGTGTGACAAGCAATATCATTGTATAAGTACTTGAGAGCAGTATGGTGTGACAAGCATTATCAATGCAAAGGTAGCTGGGAGTATTAAGGTGTGATAAGCACTATCCTTGTATAACTAATTGGAAACAATATGGTGTGACAAGCACTATCGTTGTATAAGTAATTGGGAGTAGTATGGTGTGACAAACTATCATTGTATAAGTAATTGGGAGCAGTATAGTGTAACAAGCACTATCATTGTATAAGTAATCTGGAGTAGTATGGTGTGACAAACACTATAATTGTATAAGTAATCTGGAGTAGTATGGTGTGACAAACACTATAATTGTTTAATTAGTTGGGACTAGCACTATTATTGTATAGTAATTTGCAGTAGGATGTTGTAACAAGCACTGTCATTGCATAAGTAATTGAGTGTAGCATGGCATGAAAGGCACTATCATTGTTTATGTAACTGGGAGAGTATGGTTTGTCAAGCACTACCATTGTGTAAGTAACTGGGAGTAGTATGATGTCACAGGCACTATCATTGTATACGTAATTGGGAGCAATATGGTGTAACAAGCACTATCATTGTATAAGTAATTAGGAGCAGTATGGTGTGAGAAGCACTATCATTGTGTAAGTAACTGGGAGTAGTATGGTGTGACAAGCACTATCATTGTATAGTAATTGGGGTAGGATGGTGTGACAAGCACTATCATTGTATAAGTAATTAGAAGCAGTATGGTTTAAAAAGCACTATCATTGTGTAAATAATTGGGAGTAGTGTGGTAACAAGTACTATCATAATAAATGTAATCGGGAGCGGTATGGTGTGACAAGCACCATCATTGTATATGTAATTGGGAGTACTATGGTGTGAAAAACACTATCATTGTATAAGTAACAGGGAGCAGTATGGTGTTACAAGCACTATAATTGTATAGGTAATTCGGAGCAGTATGGTGTGACAAGCACTATCATTGTGTAAGTAATTGGGAGTAGTGTGGTGTGACAACCACTTTCATTATAAAAGTAATTGGGAGCAGTATGGTCTGACAAACACTTTCATTGTATAAGTAACTGGGAGTAGTATAATGTGACAAGCACTATCATTGTGTAAGTAATTGGGAGTACTATGGTATGACAACCACTTTCATTATAAAAGTAACTGGGAGCAGTATGGTATGACAAGCAGTTTCATTGTATAAGTAATTGAGAACAATATGGTGTGACAAGCACTATCACTGTAGAAGTAATTGGGAGTAGTATGGTGTGACGAACACCTATCATTATAGAATTAATCAGAAGTAGTATGCTATAACAATTACTATCATTGCATAAGTAATCAGGAAAAGTATGGTGTGAGAAGCACTATCATTGTGTAAGTAACTGGGAATAGTATAGTGTTGCAAGCACTATCATTGCAAAAGTACATGAGAGCAGCATGGTTTGCAAGCACTTTTATTGTACAAGTAACTGGAAGTAGTATGGTGTAACAAGTGCTATTATTGTATAAGTAAGTGAGAGCAGTCTGGTTTAACAAGCACTATCATTGTGTAAGTTATTGAAAGTAGTATGCTGTGACACACACTATCGTATCAGTAATTGGGAGCAGTAAGGTGTGACAAGCACAATTATTGTAAAAGAAACTGGGAGTACTAAGGTGTGATAAGCACTATCATTGTATAAGTAATTGGGAACAATATGGTGTGACAAGCACTATAATTGTATAAGTAATTGGGAGTAGTATGGTGTGACAAACACTATCATTGTATAAGTAATCTGGAGTAGTATGGTGTGACAAACACTATAATTGTATATGTAATCTGGAGTAGTATGGTGTGACAAACACTATAATTGTATAATTAATTGGGACTAGTATGTGTGACAAACACTATTACTGTATAGTAATTTGGAGTAGGATGTTGTAACAAGCACTATCACTGCATAAGTAATTGAGAGTAGCATGGCATGAGAGGCACTATCATTGTTTAAGTAACTGTGCGCAGTATGGTTTGTCAAGCACTATCATTGTGTAAGTAACTGGGAGTAGTATGATGTCACAGGCACTATCATTGTATACGTAATTGGGAGTACTATGGTGTGAAAAACACTATCATTGTATAAGTAACTGGGAGCAGTATGGTGTGACAAGCACTATCAATGTATAAGTAACCAGGAGCAGTAAGTTTTGTCAAGCACTATCATTGTGTAAGTAATTGAGAGTAGTGTGGTGTGACAAGCACTATCATTATAAAAGTAATTGGGAGCAGTATGGTCTGACAAACACTTTCATTGTATAAGTAACTGGGAATAGTATGGTGTGACAATCAGTATCATTGTATAAGTACTTGAGAGCAGTATGGCGTGACAAGCACTATCATTGTATAAGTAAATGGGAGTAGTATGGCATAACAAACATTATTATTGTGTAAGTAACGGGGAGTAGTATGGTGTAACAAGCACTTATATCATTGTATAAGTAACTGGGAGCAGTATGGTGTGACAATCACTTTCATTGCATATGTAACTCGAAGTAGTATGGTGTGACAAGCACTATCATTGTATAAGTACGTGAGAGCAGTATAGTTTGACAAGAACTATCATTGTGTAAGTAATTGGGAGTAGTATGGTGTGACAAACACTATCATTGTATAAGTAATTGGGAGCAGTAAGGTGTGACAAGCACTATCATTGTATGAGTAACTGAGAGTACTAAGGTGTGACAAGCACTATCATTGCATAAGTAATTAGGAACAATATGGTGTGACAGGCACTATCATTGTAAATGTAATTGAAAGCAGTATGGTGTGACAAGCACTATCATTGTATAAGTAATCAGTAGTATGGTGTAACAATTACTGCCATTGTATATGTAATTGGGAGAAGTATGTTGTAACAAGCACTATCACTGCAGAAGTAATCAGGATTAGTATGGTGTGAGAAGCACTATCATTGTATAAGTAATCAGGAGCAGTATGGTTAGGCAAGCACTATCATTGTATAACTAACTGGAAGCAGTATGGTGTGACAAGCAGTTTCATTGTATAAGTAACTGGGAGTAGTATGGTGTGACCAGCAGTATCATTATATACGTACTTGAGAGCAGTGAAATATGACAAGCATTATCATTGTGTAAGTAATTGGGAATAAAATGGTGTTACAAGCACTATCATTTTATAAGTAATTGGGAGCTGTATGGTGTCACAAGCACTATCATTGTATAAGTAATCAGAAGTAGTGTGGTGTAACAATTACTATCATTGTATACGTAATTGAGAGTAGTATGGTGTAACAAGCACTATCACTGTATAAGTAATCTGGAGCTGTATGGTGTGAGAAGCATTATCATTGTATAGTAATTGGGGTAGGATTGTTTGACAAGCACTATCATTGTATGGGTAATCGGGAGCAGTATGGTGTGACAAGCACTATCATTATGTAAGACATTGGTAGCAGTATTGTGTGACAAGCATTATCATTGTATAAGTAATTGGCAGTAGGATGGTTTTACAAACACTATCATTGTATAAGTAACATGAAGTAGTATGGTGTGACAAACTATCATTGTATAAGTTATTGGGAATAGTATAGAGTTACAAGCACTGTCATTGTATAAGTATGGTGTTACAAACACTATCATTGTGTAAGTAATTGGGAGAAATATGGCGTGGCAAGCACTATCAATGCATAAGACATTGGGAGAAGTATGGTGTGGGAGGCACTATCAATTTTTAAGTAACTGTGAGCAGTATGATGTCACAAGCACTATCATTGTGTAACTAGGAGCAGTATGTTTTGTCAAGCACTATCATTGTATAAGTAACTGGGAGTAGTATGATGTCACAAGCACTATCCTTGTATATGTAATTGGGAGTACTATGATGCGAAAAACACCATGATTGTATAAGCACTATCATTCTATACATAACTGGGAGTACTATGGTGTGAAAATCAACATCATTGTATAAGTAACTGGGAGGAGTATGGTATGACAAGCACTATAACTGCACTGGTAATTTGGAGCAGTATGATGTGACAAGCACTATCAATGTATAAGTAACCGGGAGCAGTATGGTTTGTCAAGCACTATCATTGTGTAAGTAACTGGGAACAGTATGGTGTGACAAGCACTATCCTTGTATAATAACTGGCAGTAGTATGGTATTACAAACACTATTGTTGTATAAGTAACTTGGAGTGGTATGGTGTGACAAACTCATTGTATAAGTAATTGGGAGTAGTATGGTGTGACAAGCACTATCATTGTATATTAATTTGGAGTAGGATGGTGTAACAAGCACTATCATTGTATAAGTAATTGGGAATAATATGGTGTGGCACACACTATCAACTGTATAAGTAACAGGGAGCAGTAAGCTTTGACAAGTACTCTCATTGTATAAGTAATTGGGAATAATATGGTGTGGCACACACTACTATTGTATAAGTAATAGGGAGCAGTAAGCTTTGACAAGCACTCTCATTGTATAAGTAACTGGGAGTACTAAGGTGTGATAAGCACTATCATTTTATAAGTAATTGGGGACAATAGGGTGTGACAGGCACTATCACTGTATAAGTAATTGGGAGTAGTATGGTGTGACAGACACTATCATTGTAAAAGTAATTGGGAGTAGTATGGTGTGACAAGCACTATCATTGTATAAGTAATTGGGAGCAGTATGGTGTAACAAGCACTATCATTGTATAAGTAATCAAGAGCAGTATGGTGTGAGAAGCACTATCATTGTGTAAGTAACTGGGAGTAGTATGGTGTGATGAGCACTTTCATTGTGTAAGTAATTGGGAGTAGTATGGTGTGACAAGCACCATCATTGTATAGTAATTGGGGTAGGATGGTGTGGCACATACTATCATTGTATAAGTAATTGGGAGCAGTATGGTGTGACAAGCACTATCATTGTACAAGTAACTGGGAGCAGTATGGTTTGTCAAGCACTATAATTGGGTAAGTAACTTAGAATAGTATGACGTGACAAGCACTATCATTGTATATCTAATTGGGAGTACTATGATGTGAAAAAACTTTCATTGTCTAAATAATTGGGAGCAGTATGGTGTGACAAGCACATTTATTGTATAAGTAATTGAGAACAATATGGTGTGACAAACACTATCATTGTATAAGTAATCAGAAGTAGTATGGTGTAACAATTACTATCATTGCATAAGTAATCAGGAGAAGTATGGTGTGAAAAGCACTATCTTGTAACTAGCTGGGAGTAGTATGGTGTTGCAAGCACTATCATTGCAAACGTACATGAGAGCAGTATGGTTTGACAAGCACTTTTATTGTATAATTAAATGGAAGTAGTATGGTGTGACACACACTATCATTGTATAAGTAATTGGGAGCAGTAAGGCATGACAAGCACTATCATTGTATAAGTAACTGGGAGTACTAAGGTGTGACAAGCATTATCGTTGTATACGTAATTGGGCACAATATGTTGTGACAAACACTATCATTGTATAAGTAATTGGGAGCAGAATGGTGTGACAAGAACTATCATTGTGTAAGTAATCAGAAGTAGTATGGTGTAATGAACCACCATTGTAGAAGTAATCGGGAGCAGTATGGTGTCACAAGCATTATTATTGTATTGTAATTGGGGTAGGATGGTGTGACAAGCACTATCATTGTATAACTAATTGGGAGCAGTATGGTGTGACAAGCAATTTTATTGTATAAGTAACTGGGAGTAGAATGGTGTGACAAGCAGTATCATTGTATAAGTACTTGAGAGATGTAACAAGCACTATCATTATATAAGTAATTGGGAATAATATGGTGTGGCACACACTATAGTTGTATAAGTAATAGGGAGCAATAAGCTGTAACAAGCACTATCATTGTATAAATAACTGGGAGTACTAAGGTGTGATAAGCATTATTATTGTATAATTAATTAGGAACAATAGGGTATGACAGGCACTATCACTGTACAAGTAATTGTTAGTAGTATTGTGTGACAAACACTATCATTGTAAATGTAATTGGGAGCAGTATGGTGTGAAAAGCACTATCATTGTGTAAGTAACTGGGAGTAGTATGGTGTTGCAAGCAATATCATTGCAAAAGTACATGAGAGCAGTATGGTTTGACAAGCACTTTTATTGTATAATTAAATGGAAGTAGTATGGTGTGACACACACTATCATTGTATAAGTAATTGGGAGCAGTAAGGCATGACAAGCGCTATCATTGTATAAGTAACTGGGAGTACTAAGGTGTGAGAAGCACTATCATTGTATATGTAATTGGGGGCAGTATAGTGTCACAAGCACTATCATTGTATAAGTAATCAGAAGTAGTATGGTGTAACAATTGCTATCATTGTATAAGTAATCGGGAGCAGTATGGTGTTACAAGCCCTATCATTACATAAGTAATCAGGAGCAGTATGGTGTGAGAAGCGCTATCATTGTGTAAGTAACTGGGAGTATTATGGTGTGACCAGCACTATCATTGTGTAAGTAATTCAGAGTAGTATGGTGTGACAAGCACCATCATTGTCTAGTAATTGGGGTGGGATGGTGTGACAAGCACTATCATTGTGTAAGAAACTGGTAGCAGTATTGTGTGACAAGCATTATCATTGTATAAGTAATTGAGAGCAGTATGGTATGACAAGCATTATCACTGTATCAGTAACTGGCAGTAGTATGGTTTTAGATACACTATCATTGTATAAGTAACCTGGTGTAGTATGGAGTGGCAAGCACTATCAAAGCATAAGTAATTGGGAGTAGTATGATGTGGGAGGCACTATCATTGTTTAAGTAACTGGGAGCAGTATGGTTTGTGAAGCACTATCATTGTGTAAGTAACTGGGAGTAGTATGATGTCACAGGCACTATGATTGTATATGTAATTGGGAGTACTATGGTGTGAAAAACCCTATCCTTGTATAAGTAACTGGGAGTAGTACGATGTCACAGGCACTATCATTGTCTATGTAATTGGGAGTACTATGGTGTGAAAAACACCATCATTGTATAAGTAACTGGGAGCTGTATGGTATGACAAGCACTATAATTGTACAGGTAATTTGGAGCAGTATGGTGTGACAAGCACTATCAATGTATAAGTAATCAGGAGCAGTATGTTTTGTCAAGTGCTATCATTGTTTAAGTAACTGGGAGTAGTATGATGTCACAAACACTATCACTGTATATGTAATTTGGAGTACTATGGTGTGAAAAACCCTATCATTGTATAAGTAACTGGGAACAGTGTGGTGTGACAAGCATTAACTGGCAGTAGTATGGTGTTTCAAACACTATCATTGTATAAGTAACTTGTAGTAGTATGGTGTGACAAACTATCATTGTATAAGTAATTGGGAGTAGTATGGTGCGACAAGCACTTTCATTGTAAATTAATTTGGAGTAGGATCATGTAACAAACACTATCATTGTATATGTGATTGGGAATAATATGGTGTGGCACACACTATCATTGTACAAGTAATAGGGAGCAGTAAGCTGTGACAAGCACTATCATTTTATAAGTAACTGGGAGTACTAAGGTGTGATAAGCACTATCATTATATAAATAATTGGGAACAATAGGGTGTGACAGGCACTATCACTGTATAAGTAATTGAGAGTAGTGTGGTGTGATAAACACTATAGTTTTAAAATTAATTGGGAGTAGTATGGTGTGACAAGCACTATCATTGTATAAGTAATCAAGAGCAGTATGGTTTAACAAGCACTATCATTGTATAAGTAATTGGGAGCAGTATGGTGTGCCAAACATTATCTTTCTATTATTAGTGGCAGTAGTATGGTGTTACAAACACTATCATTGTATAAGTAACTTTGAGTAGTATTGTGTGACCAACTATCATTGTATAAATAATTGGGAGTAGTATGGTGTGAGAAGCACTATCATTGTATAGTGATTTGGAGTAGGATGGTGTAACAAGCACTATAATTGTATAAGTAATTGGGAGTAGTATGTTATGGCAAGCACTATCATTGCATAAGTAATTGGAAGTAGTATGGTGTGACAGGCACTATCATTGTATAAGTAACTGGGAGCAGTATGGTCTGACAAGCACTATTGTGTATAAGTAACCAGGATCAGTATGGTTTGACAAGCACTATCATTGTGTAAGAAACTGGGAGTAGTATGATGTGACAAGCACTATAAGTGTATAGGTAATTGGGAGCAGTATGGTGTGACAACCACCATCATTGTGTAAGTAATCGGGAGCAGTATGGCATGGCACGCACTTTCATTGTATAAGTAAATGGGAGTACTATGGTGTGACAAGCAGTATCATTTTATAAGTAACTGGGAGCAGTATGGTGTGACAAGCACTATCATTGTATAAGTAACCGGGAGCTGTATCATCTGACAAGAGCTATCATTGTGCAAGTAACAGGGAGTAGTATGGTGTGACAAGTACTATAATAATATAAGAACTTGGGAGCAGTATGGTGTGACAAGAACTATCATTATGTAAGTAATTGAGAGTAGTATGGTGTGACAAGTACTATCATTTTAAAAGTAATTGGGAGTAGTATGGTACGGCAAGCAGTATCATTGTACAAGTACTTGAGAGCAGTACGGCATGACAAGCGCTATCATTGTGTAAGTAATTGAGAGTAGTATTGTATGTTAAGCACTATCATTGCATAAGTGACTGAGCATAGTAATGTGTGACAAGCACTATCATTGTATAAGTATTTGGGAGTAGTATGGTGACAAACACTATCATTGTATAAGTAATTGGGAGCAGTATGGTGTGACAAGCACTATAATTGTATAAGTAATCAGAAGTAGTGTGTGTGTGTGTGTGTGTGTGTGTGTGTGTGTGTGTGTGTGTGTGTCTTTTGGCTTTTCCCAGTTAGGGGTCACCACAGCGGAACTCCTGTCCGCTAATGACTGGCAGTCAATTTTTTACGTGCCAAGTTGCCAGCTCTGACGCACAACCTTCAACGAAGGTACACCCATTCACGCATGTCTCCAGATGGAAGACGCTCTAACTGAGAATCAAACAGGACAACATCCTACTGTCAGGCGACAGCGCTACCGCAGCACCACCACCTCAGAAGTAATCAGAAGTAGTATGGTGTAGAAATTCCTATCATTGTAAAAGTAATTGGGAGCAGTATGGTGTAACAAGCACTATCATGGTATAAGCAATTGGAAGCAGTATGGTGTGAGAAGCACTATCACTGTGTAAGTAACTGGGAGTAGTATGGTATGACAAGTACTATCATTGTACAGTAACTGGGGTTGGATGGTGTGACAAGCATTATCAGTGTGTAAGTAATGTGGAGTAATATGGTGGCACTATCATTGTATAAGTAATTGGGATTTGTATGGTATGACAAGCACTATCATTTTATAAGTAAATGGGAGCAGTATGGTTTGATAAGCACTATCATTGTGTAAGCAACTGGGAGTAGTCTGGTGTGACAGGCACTATAATAATATAAGAAATTGAGAGAGGTATGGTGTGACAAGCACTATCATTGTGTAAGTAATAGAGAGTAGTATTGTGTGACAAACACTTTTATTGTAAAAGTAATGGGGAATAATATGGAGGGTTAAGCAGTATCATTGTATAAGTACTTGAGAGCAGTATGGTATGACAAGCACTATCAATGTGTAAGTAACTGGGAGCAGTATGGGGTGACTGGGTGTAGTACGAGGAGACAAGCACTATCATTGTACAAGTAATTCAGAGCAGTATGGCTTGAGAAGCACTATCATTGTGTAAGTAATTGGGAGTAGTATGGTGTGGCAAGCAATATCATTGTATAAGTAACTAGGAGCAGTATGGTGTGACAAGCACTATAAGTGTAAAAGTAATTGGGAGCAGTATGGTGTTACATGCACTTTCAATGTATAAGTAACCGGGAGCAGTATGGTTTGACAAGCACTATCATTGTGTAAGTAACTGGGAGTAGTACAGTGTGACAAGTACTATAACAGTATAGAAAATTAGGAGCAATATGGTGTGACAAGCACTATCATTGTGTAAGTAATTGGGAGTAGTATGGTGTAGCAAACACTATCATTGTATAAGTAACTGGGACCAGTATGGTGTGACAAGCACAATCATTGTATAAGTAATTTGGAGCAGTAAACTGCGGTGGTGGTGCTGCTGTAGCATTGTTGCCTCACAGTAAGACATCCTGTTCGATTCTCAGCTAAAGCGTCTTCTATGTGGAGACATGCGTGAATGGTCATACCTTCGTTGAAGGTTGTGCGTCAGGGCTGGCAACTCGGCATGTAAAAATCTACTGCCAATCATTAACGGACCGGAGTTCCGCTGTGGTGATCTCGGGAAAAGCTGAAAGACACAAAAACAATGGTTTGACAAATACTATCATTGTGTAAGTAATCGAAAGTCGTATTGTATGTCAAGTGCTATCATTGTATAAGTAAGTGGGAGCAGTATGGTGAGACAAGCACTATCATTATATAAGTAACTGAGAGTAGTAATGTCTGACAAGCAATAGCATTGTATAAGTAATTGGGGAGCAGTACGGTGTGACAAGCACTATCATTGTATAGGTATTTGGGAGTAGTATGGTGTGACAAGCACTGTCATTGTATAAGTAATTGGGAGTAGTATGTTGTGACAAGCACTATCATTGTATAAGTAATCACAAGTAGTATGGTGTAGCAATTACTATCATTGTATAAGTAATTGTGAGCAGTATGGTGTAATAAGCACTATCATTATATAAGTAATTGAGAGCAGTATGGTGTGAGAAGCACTATCATTGTGTAAGTAACTGGGAGTAGTATGGTGTGACAAGTACTATCATTGTATACTAACTGGGGTAGGATGGTGTGACAAGCAGGATCAATGTGTAATTAATTGAGAGTAGGATGGTGTGACAAGCACTATCATTGTATAAGTAACCGGGAGTAGTATGCTATGACAAGCAGTATAATTATATAAGCAATCAGGAGCAGTATGGTGTGAGAAGTACTATCATTGTGTAAGTAACTGGTAGTAGTATTGTGTGACAAGCACTATCATTGTATAGTAACTGGGGTAGAATGATGTGACAAGCAGGTTCAATGTATAAGTAATTGGGAGTAGGATGTTGTGACACGCACTATTATTGTATAAGCAACCAGGAGTAGTATGGTGTGACAAGCATTATCATTGTGTAAGTAATTGGGAGTAATATGGTGTGGTAAGCATTATCATTGTACAAGTAAGTGGGAGCAGTAAGGTGTGACAAGCACTATAGTGTATAAGTAACCGGGATTAGTAAGGTTTGACAAGCACAATCATTGTGTAAGTAACTGGGAGTAGTATGGTGTGACAAACACTGTAATAATATAAGAAATTGGGAGAAGTATTGTGTAACAAGCACTATTATTGTGTAAGTAGTGGGAAGTAGTATGGTGTGACAAGCATTATTATTGTAAAAGTAATTGGGAGCAGTATGGTGTGACAAGCACTTTCATTGTATAAGTAACTGGGAGTAGTATCATGTGACAAGCACTATCATTGTATAAGTAACTGGGAGCAGTATGGTGTGACAAGCACTATCACTGTATAAGTAATTCAGAGTGCTATAGTTTTACAGGCACCATCATTGTGTAAGTAATTGGGGTAGTATGATGAGGCAAGCACTATTATTGTATAAGTAATTGGGAGCAGTATAGTGTGACAAGCAATATTGTTATATAAGTAATCAGAAGTAGTATGGTTAAGCAGTGACTATCATTGTATAAGTAATTGAGAGCAGTATGGCGTGAGAAGCACTATCATTGTGTAAATGATTAGGAGTAGTATGGTGTGACAAGCACTATCATTGTATAGTAATTGGCGTATGATGATGTGACAAGCGCTGTCATTGTATAAGTAATCAGGAGTAGTATGGTATGATAACCATTATCATCTCATACGTAATGGTGAGTGGTGTGGTGTGATAAGCATTATTATTGTGTAAGTAATTCAGAGTAGTATGGTGTGACAATCTCTATCATTGTTTAAGTAAATGGGAGAAGTATGGTGTAAGAAGCCCTATTACTGTATAAGTAATTCTGAGCAGTATGATTTGACAAGCACTATCACTGTTTAAGTAATTGGGAGTAGTATGGTGTGACAAGCACCATAATTGTATAAGTAACTGGGAGCAGTATGGTGTGACAAGCACTATCATTGTATAAGTAACTGGGAATAGTATGGTGTGACAAGCACTGTCATTGTGTAAGTAATTGGGAGCAGTACGTTGTAATATCTCTGTCATTGTATAACTAATTGGGAGTACTGTGGTGTGACAAACACTATCATTGTATAACTAGTTGAGAGTAATATGGTGTGGCAAGTTGAGAGTAATATGGTGTGGCAAGCACTGTCATTGCATAAGTAATCAGGAGAAGTATAGTGTGACAAACACTATCACTGTATAAGTGATTGGGAGCAATATGGTGTGACAGGCACTATCATTGCATAAGTAATCAGGAGAAGTATGGTGTGACAAGCACTATTGTTGTGTAAGTAATTGGGAGTAGTATTCTGTGATAAACACTTTCATTTTATAAGTAATTTGAACAGTTTGGTGTGACAAGCACGATCATTGTATGAGTAATTAGAGGCAGTAATGGTGTGACATGCACTATCATTTTTAAGTAACTGGGAGTGGTATGGTATGACAAACGCTATACCCTTGTATAAATAATCAGAAGTAGTATGGTGTAACAAGTACTATCATTGTATAAGTAATCGGGAGCAGTATGGTGTAACAAACACTATCATTGTATAAGTAATCAGGAGAAGTATGGTGTGGCAGCCAGGTCTATATTACGAACACGAAAAAACGTACGAGCGAATACGAAGATGTCGACACGTATTGTGCGAAGCATGGAAATCCGGAACATACAAAACTGCAAATTCCAAAATGTCGATTTGTTTTGTTTGGCCCATCTGCGGTATAGCTCCGTAAGGTAAGTGTGCGATAGATAGTACTTTAGTGTTAGGATTTCGGTTAAGGTAAGTATATAGATAGGTAATGTATGTAAGGTTTAGTGTAGTGTTAGAAGTAGGGTTATTTTAAGTGTATGTGTGTGTATTGTTTATTTTGTTTGGGTGTATGTCTGTAGGGAAAGTGTGTGGTAGTTACGGACCTTAGGGTTAGGGAGGGGTTAAGGATATTGCATAGATAGTTGTGTATTTGGGGTTTAGTGTAGTGTTGGAGGTAGGGTTTTGTTAAATGTATGTATGTGGATTATTTATTTTGTTTGGGTGTATGTGTCTAGGGAGTTGCGATAGTTACTGAACCTTAGGGTTAGGGGGGTAAGGATAGTGCATAGTTAGTTGTGGATGTGGGGTTTAGTGTAGGATTAGAGGGAGGGTTTTGGTGCTTTACCTTAGGTTAGAAGTAGGGTTTGGTTAGTGTGTGGTTTATTTATTTTCTTTGGGTAGGTAGTATGTAGCGGGTGTTGGGGTTGGCTGACTATGACAGTTCGATATTTTTTTTTCGTGGTTTAGTGCGTTCGGGATTTTCACAGTTCGCGATATAGGTGTCAACATTTAGGTATTCGGGAATAGGGTTTTTCACTTTGGTAATATAGACCAGTGACAACTACTATCATTGTGTAAGTAACTGGGAGTAGTATGGTGTGACAAACACTATCATTGTATAAGTAGTTGGGAGCAGTGTGGTGTGACAAGCATTATTATTGTGTAATTAATCGGGAGTAGTATGGTGTGACAAACTCTATCATTGTATAAGTAATTGGGAGAAGTATCATGTGAAGCACTATCATTGTATAAGTAATTGGGAGTAGCATGGAGTGACAAGCACTATCATTCTATAAGTAACTGGGAGCAGTACGGTGTGATAATCACTATCATTGTATAAGTAATTTGGAGCAGTATGGTTTGACAAGCTCTATCATTGTATAAATAATTGGGAGCAGTATGGTGTGACAACCACTATCATTGTATAAGTAACTGGGATTAGTATGGGGTGATAAGTACTCTCATTGTATACGTAATTGTGAGTGCTATGGTGTGACAAGCACTATCATTGTTTAAGAAATCCGAAGTAGTATTGTCTGACAATCACTATCATTGTATAAGTAACTGGGAGCAGAATGGTGTAACAAGCACTGTCATTGTATAAGTAATTGGGAGTAGGATGGTGTGACAAGCACTATCATTGTATAAGTAATGGGGAGTTGTATGGTGTGACAAGCACTATCACTGTATAAGTAATTGGGAGCAGTTTGGTGTGACAAGCAGTATAATTTCATAAGTAATTGGAAGCAGTATGGTGTGACAAACACTATAATTGTATAAGTAACTCAGAGTAGTATGGTGTGATACACACTATGATTTTATAAGTAATCAGAAGTAGTATGGTATAACAAACACTATCATTGCATAAGTAATTGGTAGGAGTATGGTGTGACAAGTACTATCATTGTACAAGTGATAGGGAGCAGTATAGTGGGACAAGCGCTATCACTGTATAAGTAATCAGGAGGAGTATGGTGTGACAAACACTATCATTGTGTAAGTAATTGGGGGGTATGGTGTGAGAAGCACTGCCATTCTATAAGTAACTGGGAGCAGTGTGATGTGACAAGCACTATCATTGTATAAGTAATTCAGAGCAGTATGGTTTGACAAGCAGTAGCATTGTATAAGTAATTGAGAGCAGTATGGTGTGACAAGCGCTATCACTGTATAAGTAACTGGCAGCAGTATGGTGTGACAAGCACTATCATTGTGTAAGTTATTGGGACAAGCACTGTCATTGTATAAATAATTGAGTGCAGTATGGTGTGAGAAGCACTATCATTGTGTAAGGAACTGGGAGTAGTATCATGTGACAAGCACTATCATTGCATAAGTAACTGGGAGCAGTATAGTGTGACAAGCAGTATCATTGTAGAGCAATTGGGGGAAGGGTGGTGTGACAACCACTATCATTGTATAAGTAATTGGGAGGTGTATGGTGTGGCAAACACTATCGTTATGTAAGTAATTTGGAGCAGTATGGTTTGACAAGCACTATCACTGTGTAAGTAATTAGCAGTAGTACGGTTTGACAAGGACTATAATTGTATCAATAATTGGGAGCAGTATGGGATGACAAGCACTATCATTCTATAAGTAATTCGAGCAGTGTGATGTGACAAGCACTATCATTGTATAAGTAATTGAGAGCAGTATGGTGTGACAAGCGCTATCACTGTATAAGTAACAAGGAGCAGTATGGTGTGACAACCACTATTATTGTATAAATAATTGGGAGCAGTATGGTGTGTCAAGCACTATCATTGTCTAAGTAACTAGGAGCAGTATGGTGTGACAACCACTATTATTGTATAAGTAATTCAGAGCAATATGGTTTGACAAGCACTATCATTGTGTATGTAATTGGGAGTAGTATGGTGTCACAAACTCTATCATTGTTTAAATAATTGGGAGAAGTATGGCGTGACAAACACTATCATTGAGTAAGTAATTGGGAGGGTATGGTGTGAGAAGCACTACCATTCTATAAGTAACTGGGAGCAGTATGGTGTGACAACCATTATCATTGTATAAGTAATTGAGAGCAGTATGGTGTGAGAAGCAATATTGTTATATAAGTAATCAGAAGTAGTATGGTTAAGCAGTGACTATCATTGTATAAGTAATTGAGAGCAGTATGGTGTGAGAAGCACTATCATTGTGTAAATGATTAGGAGTAGTATGGTGTGACAAGCACTATCATTGTATAGTAATTGGCGTATGATGATGTGACAAGCGCTATCATTGTATAAGTAATCAGGAGTAGTATGGTATGATAACCATTATTATCTCATAAGTAATGGTGAGTGGTGTGGTGTGACAAGCATTATTATTGTGTAAGTAATTCGGAGTAGTATGGTGTGACAATCTCTATCATTGTTTAAGTAAATGGGAGAAGTATGGTGTAAGAAGCCCTATTACTGTATAAGTAATTCTGAGCAGTATGATTTGACAAGCACTATCACTGTTTAAGTAATTGGGAGTAGTATGGTGTGACAAGCACCATAATTGTATAAGTAACTGGGAGCAGTATGGTGTGACAAGCACTATCATTGTATAAGTAACTGGGAATAGTATGGTGTGACAAGCACTGTGATTGTGTAAGTAATTGGGAGCAGTATGTTGTAATATCACTGTCATTGTATAACTAATTGGGAGTACTGTGCTATGACAAACACTATCATTGTATAACTAGTTGAGAGTAATATGGTGTGGCAAGTTGAGAATAATATGGTGTGGCAAGCACTGTCATTGCATAAGTAATCAGGAGAAGTATGCTGTGACAAACACTATCACTGTATAAGTGACTGGGAGCAATATTGTGTGACAGGCACTATCATTGTATAAGTAATCAGGAGAAGTATGGTGTGACAAGCACTATTGTTGTGTAAGTAATTGGGAGTAGTATTCTGTGATAAACACTTTCATTTTGTAAGTAATTTGAACAGTTTGGTGTGACAAGCACGATCATTGTATGAGTAATTAGAGGCAGTAATGGTGTGACATGCACTATCATTTTTAAGTAACTAGGAGTGGTATGGTGTGACAAACACTATATCCTTATATAAGTAATCAGAAGTAGTATGGTGTAACAAGTACTATCATTGTATAAGTAATCGGGAGCAGTATGGTGTAACAAACACTATCATTGTATAAGTAATCAGGAGAAGTATGGTGTGGCAGCCAGGTCTATATTACGAAAAAACGTACGAGCGAATACGAAGATGTCGACATGTATTGCGCGAAGCATGGAAATCCGGAACATACAAAACTGCAAATTCCAAAATGTCGATTTGTTTTGGTTGGCCCATCTGCGGTATAGCTCCGTAAGGTAAGTATGCGATAGATAGGACTTTAGTGTTAGGATTTTGGTTAAGGTAAGTATATAGATAGGTAATGTATGTAAGGTTTAGTGTAGTGTTAGAAGTAGGGTTATTTTAAGTGTATGTGTGTGTATTGTGTATTTTGTTTGGGTGTATGTCTGTAGGGAAAGTGTGTGGTAGTTACGGAACTTAGGGTTAGGGAGGGGTTAAGGATATTGCATAGATAGTTGTGTATTTGGGGTTTAGTGTAGTGTTGGAGGTAGGGTTTTGTTAAATGTATGTATGTGGATTATTTATTTTGTTTGGGTGTATGTGTCTAGGGGATGTGTGCGGTAGTTACGAACCTTAGGGTTAGGGAGGGGTTAAGGATAGTGCATAGTTAGTTGTGGATGTGGGGTTTAGTGTAGGATTAGAGGGAGGGTTTTGGTGCTTTACCTTAGGTTAGAAGTAGGGTTTGGTTAGTGTGTGGTTTATTTATTTTCTTTGGGTAGGTAGTATGTAGCGGGTGTTGGGGTTGGCTGACTATGACAGTTCGATATTTTTTTTTTCGTGGTTTAGTGCGTTCGGGATTTTCACAGTTCGCGATATAGATGTCGACATTTAGGTATTCGGGAATAGGGTTTTTCACTTTGGTAATATAGACCAGTGACAACCACTATCATTGTGTAAGTAACTGGGAGTAGTATGGTGTGACAAACACTATCATTGTATAAGTAGTTGGGAGCAGTGTGGTGTGACAAGCATTATTATTGTGTAATTAATCGGGAGTAGTATGGTGTGACAAACTCTATCATTGTATAAGTAATTGGGAGAAGTATCATGTGACAAGCACTATCATTGTATAAGTAATTGGGAGTAGCATGGAGTGACAAGCACTATCATTCTATAAGTAACTGGGAGCAGTATGGTGTGATAATCACTATCATTGTATAAGTAATTTGGAGCAGTATGGTTTGACAAGCTCTATCATTGTATAAATAATTGGGAGCAGTATGGTGTGACAACCACTATCATTGTATAAGTAACTGGGATTAGTATGGGGTGATAAGTACTCTCATTGTATACGTAATTGTGAGTGCTATGGTGTGACAAGCACTATCATTGTTTAAGAAACCGGGTAGTATTGTCTGACAATCACTATCATTGTATAAGTAACTGGGAGCAGAATGGTGTAACAAGCACTGTCATTGTATAAGTAATTGGGAGTAGGATGGTGTGACAAGCACTATCATTGTATAAGTAATGGGAGTTGTATGGTGTGACAAGCACTATCACTGTATAAGTAATTGGGAGCAGTTTGGTGTGACAAGCAGTATAATTTCATAAGTAATTGGAAGCAGTATGGTGTGACAAACACTATAATTGTATAAGTAACTCAGAGTAGTATGGTGTGATACACACTATGATTTTATAAGTAATCAGAAGTAGTATGGTATAACAAACACTATCATTGCATAAGTAATTGGTAGGAGTATGGTGTGACAAGTACTATCATTGTACAAGTGATAGGGAGCAGTATAGTGGGACAAGCGCTATCACTGTATAAGTAATCAGGAGGAGTATGGTGTGACAAACACTATCATTGTGTAAGTAATTGGGGGGTATGGTGTGAGAAGCACTGCCATTCTATAAGTAACTGGGAGCAGTGTGATGTGACAAGCACTATCATTGTATAAGTAATTCAGAGCAGTATGGTTTGACAAGCAGTAGCATTGTATAAGTAATTGAGAGCAGTATGGTGTGACAAGCGCTATCACTGTATAAGTAACTAGGAGCAGTATGGTGTGACAAGCACTATCATTGTGTAAGTTATTGGGACTAATATGCTGTGACAAGCACTATTGTATAAATAATTGAGTGCAGTATGGTGTAAGAAGCAATATCATTGTGTAAGGAACTGGGAGTAGTATCATGTGACAAGCACTATCATTGCATAAGTAACTGGGAGCAGTATGGTGTGACAAGCAGTATCATTGTATAGCAATTGGGGGAAGGGTGGTGTGACAACCACTATCATTGTATAAGTAATTGGGAGGTGTATGATGTGGCAAACACTATCGTTATGTAAGTAATTTGGAGCAGTATGGTTTGACAAGCACTATCATTGTGTAAGTAATTAGCAGTAGTACGGTTTGACAAGGACTATAATTGTATCAATAATTGGGAGCAGTGTGGGATGACAAGCACTATCATTCTATAAGTAATTCGAGCAGTATGATGTGACAAGCACTATCATTGTATAGGTAATTGGGAGTAATATGGTGTGACAAGCACTATCATTGTATAAATAATTGGGAGCAGTATGGTGTGTCAAGCACTATCATTGTCTAAGTAACTAGGAGCAGTATGGTGTGACAACCACTATTATTGTATAAGTAATTCAGAGCAATATGGTTTGACAAGCACTATCATTGTGTATGTAATTGGGAGTAGTATGGTGTCACAAACTCTATCATTGTTCAAATAATTGGGAGAAGTATGGCGTGACAAACACTATCATTGAGTAAGTAATTGGGAGGGTATGGTGTGAGAAGCACTACCATTCTATAAGTAACTGGGAGCAGTATGGTGTGACAACCATTATCATTGTATAAGTAACTGGGCTTAGCATGGGGTGACAAGCACTGTCATTGTATACGTAATTGTGAGTAGTATGGTGTGACAAGCATTATCAATGTGTAAGAAATTCAGAGCAATATGGTCTGACAATCACTATCATTGTATAAGTAAGAGCAGAATGGTGTGACAAGCACTATCATTGTATAAGTAACTGGGAGTATTATGATGTGACAAGCACTATCATTGTACAAGTGATAGGGAGCAATATGTGTGACAGGAGTAATATGCTTTGACAAGCACTAACATTGTAAAGTAATCAGGAGTAGTATGGCATGGCAACCATTGTCATTGCATAAGTAATCAAGGAGCAGTGTGGTGTGACAAGCACTATTATTGTGTAAGTAATTAGGAGTAGTATGGTATAACAAACGCTATCATTGCATAAGTAATTGGGAGAAGTATAGTGTGACAAACATTATTGTTGTGTAATTAATTGGGAAGGGTATGGTGTGAGAAGCACTATCATTCTATACGTAACGTAAAGTAATCAAGAGTAGTATGGCATGACAACCATTGTCATTGCATAAGTAATCAGGAGCAGTATGGTGTGACAAGCACTATAATTGTAAAAGTAATTCAGAGCAGTATGGTTTGACAAGCAGTAGCATTGTGTAAGTAACTGGGAGTAGTATGGTTTAACAAGCACTATCATTGTATAAGTAATTGAGAGTAGTATGGTGTGACAAGCACTATCATGGTATAAGTAATTGGGCGTAGTATGGTATGGCAAACACTATCATTGTATAAGTAATTGGGACTAATATGGTGTGACAAGCACTATCTTTGTCCAAATAATTTGGTTCAGTTTGGTGTGAGAAGCACTATCATTGTGTAAGGAACTGAGAGTAGTATGGTATGACAAGCACTATCATTGTATAAGTAATTGGGAGCAGTATGGTGTGACAAGCAGTATCACTGTATAGCAATTGGGGGGAGGATGGTTTGACAACCACCGTCGTACAAATAATTGAGAGTAGGATGGTGTGACAACTACTATCATTATGTAAGTAATTAGGAGCAGTATGGGGTGACAAGCACTATCATTGTATAAGTAATTGAGAGCAGTATGGTGTGACAAGCACTATCATTGTATAAGTAATTGAGAGCAGTATGGTGTGACAAGCACTATCATTGTATAAGTAATTGGGAGTAGTATGGTCTGGCAAACACTATTGTTGTACAAGTAACTGAGAGAAATATGGTGTGGCAAGCACTATCATTGTATAAATAATTGGGAACAGTATGGAGTGAGAAGCACTATCATTGTATAAGTAACTGGGAGTAGTATGGTGTGAAGCACTATCATTGTATAGTAATTGGGGGTAGGATGGTGTGACAAGCACTATGATTGTATACATAATTCAGAGAAATATGGTTTGACAAGCACTATCATTCAGTAAGTAATTGGGAGTAGTATGGTGTGACAAGCACTATCATTGTCTAACTTATTGGGAGAAGTATGGTGTGACAAGCACTATCATTGTAAAAGTAACTGGGAGTAGTATGGGATGACAAGCACTTTCATTGTATAAGAATTTGGAAGCAGTATGGTGTGAGAATCACTATCATTGTATAAGTAACTGGGAGTAGTATGGTGTGAAGCACTATCATTGTATAGTAATTTGTAGCAATATGGTTTGACAAGCACTATCATTGTGTAAGTAATTGGGAGTAGTATGGTGTTACAAGCATTGCCATTGTCTAAGTAATTGGGAGAAGTATGGTGTGACAAGCACTATCATTGTAAAAGTAGTATCTGGGAGTAGTATGTGGTGACAAGCACTATCATTGTATGAGTAATTGGAAGCAATATGGTGTGACAAGCATTATCACTGTATAAGTAATTGGGAGTAGTATGTTGTGACAAACACTGTCATTGTACAAGTAGTTGTGAGTAATATGTTGTGACAAACACTATCATTGTATAAGTAATTGGGAGCAGTAAGGTGTAAGAAGCAATATCACTGTGTATGTAACTGGGAGTAATATGGTGTGACAAGCATTATCATTGTATAAGTAATCGGGAGTAGTATGGTGTGACAAACACTATCATTGTATAAATAATTTTGAGTAAAGTTGTGTCACAAGCACTATCATTGTATAAGTAATTGGGAGCAGTATGGTGTGAAAAGCACTTTTGTTGTGTAAGTAACTGGGAATAGTATGGTGTGACAAGCACTATCATTGTATTGTAATTGGGGGTAGCATGGTCTGACAAGCCCTATCATTGTATAAGTAATTGGGAGTAAGAATGTGTGACAAGCACTATCATTGTATAAGTAAATGAGATAGTATGGTGTGCCAAACTTATCATTGTCTAAGTAATTGGGAGTAGTATGCTGTGACAAGCACTCTCATTGTATAATTAATTGGGAGTAGTATGGTGTGACAAACATTATCACTGTATAAACAATTGGGAGTATAATTGTGTAACAAGTACTATCATTTTATAAGTAATTGGGAGCAGTATGGTGTGAGAAGCACTATCATTGTGTAAGTAACTGGGAGTAGTATGGTATGGCGAGCACTACCATTGTATTGTAATTGGGGGTAGGATGTATGACAAGCACTATGATTGTATAAGTAATTGGGAGTAGGATCTTGTGACAAGCACATTCATTGTATAAGTAATCGGGAGTAGTATGGTGTGACAAGCACTATCATTGTAAAAGTAATTTGGTGCAGTATGGTGTGGCAAGCACTACCATTGTATAAGTAATCCAGATCAGTGTAGTGTTGCAAGCAGTATCATCATGTAAGTAACTGGGAGCATTATGATGTGACAAGCACTAAAATTGTATAAGTAATTGGGAGTAGTATGTTGCGACAAGCACTATCATTGTATGAGTTATTGGGAACAATATGGTTTGACAAGCACTATCTTTGTATAAGCAATCAGGAGTAGTATGCTGTGACAAGCACTTTCCTTATTTAAGTAATCAGGAGTAGTATGGCATGACAAGCATTATCACTGACTAATTAATCGGGAGCAGTATGGTGTGACAAGCACTATTATTGTGCAAGTAATTGGGAGTAGTATGGTGTGACAAATGTCATCATTGTATAAGTAATTGGGAGTAGTATGGTGTGACAAACACTATCATTATATAAATAATTGGGAGCAGTATGATGTAGCATGCGCTATCATTGTATAAGTAATCAGGAGCAGTATGGTGTGGCAAGCACTATTATTATTTAGGTATTTGGGCGTTGTATGGTGTGACAAGCACTATCATTGTACAGTAATTGGGAGAAGTATGGTGTGATAAGCACTATCATTGTATAAGTAATTGGGAGCAGTTTAGTGTGAAAAGCACTATCTTTCTTTAAGTAATTGGGAGTACTATGGTGTGAAAAGCACTATCATTGTATAGGTAAGTGGGACAGTATGGTGTGGCAAGCACTGTCATTGTATAAGCAACTGGGGGTATTATGTTGTGACAAGCACTGTCAGATTATAGTAATTGGGGGTAGTATGGTGTGACAAGCACTACCATTGTATAAGTAATTGTGAGTAGGATGGTGTGACAAGCACTGTCATTGTGTAAGTAATTGGAAGTAGTATGGTGTGACAAGCAGTATCATTGTATAAGTAACTGAGAGTAATATGGTATGGAAAATGCTATCATTGTGATAGTAATTGGGAGTAATATGGTGTGACAAGCTCTATCATTGCATAAGTATTTGGAAGCAGTATATTGTGACAAGCACTCATTTTATAAGTAATTGGGAACAGTATGGTGTGAGAAGCACTATCATTGTTTAAGTAACTGGGAGTAGTATGGTGTGACAAGCACTATCATTGTATAGTAATTGGGGGTAGGATGGTGTGACAAGCACTATCATTGTATGAGTGATCGGGAGCAATATGGTTTGACAAGCACTATAATTCTATAAGAAATTGGTAGTAGGATCTTGTAACAAGCACTTTCATTATATAAGTAATCGGGAGAAGTATGGCGTAACAAGCGCTATCATTGTATAAGTAACCAGATCAGTTTGGTGTGGCAAGCACTAGCATTGTGTAAGTAACTGGGAGCAGTATGGTGTGACAAGCACTATAATTGTATAAATAGTTGGGAGTAGTATGTTTCGACAAGCACTATAATTGTATGAGTGATCGAGAACAGTATGGTGTGACAAGAACTATTATTGTATAGGTATTTGGGTGTAGTATGGTGTGACAAGCACTATCATTGTACAGTAATTGGGAGAAATATGGTGTAATAATTACTATCATTGTATAAGTAATTGGGAGTAGTATGGTGTGGCAAGCACTATCATTGTATAAGTAATTGGGAGCAATTTGGTGAGAAAAGCACTATCATTCTATAAGTAATTGGGAGTACTGAGGTGTGACAAGCACTATCATTGTATAAGTAAGTGGGACAGTGTGGTGTGACAAGCACTATCATTGTATAAGCAGCTGGGGGTATTATGTTGTGACAAGCACTGTCATATTATAGTAATTGGGGGTAGTATGGTGTGACAAGCACTACCATTGTATACATAATTGTGAGTAGGATGGTGTGACAAGCACTGTCACTGTGTAAGTAATTGGGAGTAGTATGGTGTGACAAGCACTATAATTGTATAAGTAATTAGGAGCAGTATGGTGTGGCAAGCACTATCATTGTATAAGTAACTGGAAGTAGTATGGTGTGGAAAATGCTATCGTTGTGTAAGTAATTGGAAGTAATATGGTGTGACAAGCACTATCACTGCATAAGTATTTGGAAGCAGTATATTGTGACAAGCATTATCATTGTATAAGTAATCAGGAGTAGTATGGTGTAACAAGCACTATTATTGTAAAAGTAATCGGGAGAAGTATGGTCTGAAAAGCACTATCATTGTGCAAGTAACTGGGAGTGGTATGGTGTGACAAACATTATCATTGTATAAGTAATTGGGAGTAGTATGGTGTGACAAGCACTATCATTGTATAAGTGATTGGGAGCAATATGGTGTGACAAGCACTATCATTGTATAAGTAATTGGGGGTAGTATGCTGTGACAAGCACTATCATTGTATAAGTAATCTGGAGTAGTATGCTGTGACAAGCATTATCATTGTATAGGTAATCAGGAGTAGTATGTTATGACATCCTTTATCATTGCATAAGTAATCGTTAGCAGTATAGTGTGACAAGCACTATTATCGTGTAACTAATTGGGAATAGTATGGTGTGACAAACAGTATCATTTTTATAAATAACTGGGAGCAGTATGGTGTGACCAGCACTATCATTGTATAAGTAATTGGGAGTAGTATGGTGTGACAAGCACTACCATTTGTATAAGTAATTGGGAGTAGTATGGTGTGACAAGCACTACCATTTGTATAAGTAATTGGGAGTAGTATGGTGTGACAAGCACTACCATTTGTGTAAGTAATTGGGAGTAGTATGGTGTGACAAGCACTACCATTTGTATAAGTAATTGGGAGTAGTATGGTGTGACAAGCACTACCATTTGTATAAGTAATTGGGAGTAGTATGGTGTGACAAGCACTACCATTTGTATAAGTAATTGGGAGTAGTATGGTGTGACAAGCACTACCATTTGTATAAGTAATTGGGAGTAGTATGGTGTGACGAGCACTACCATTTGTATAAGTAATTGGGAGTAGTATGGTGTGACGAGCACTACCATTTGTATAAGTAATTGGGAGTAGTATGGTGTGACGAGCACTACCATTTGTATAAGTAATTGGGAGTAGTATGGTGTGACAAGCACTACCATTTGTATAAGTAATTGGGAGTAGTATGGTGTGACGAGCACTACCATTTGTATAAGTAATTGGGAGTAGTATGGTGTGACAAGCACTACCATTTGTATAAGTAATTGGGAGTAGTATGGTGTGACAAGCACTACCATTTGTATAAGTAATTGGGAGTAGTATGGTGTGACGAGCACTACCATTTGTATAAGTAATTGGGAGTAGTATGGTGTGACAAGCACTACCATTTGTATAAGTAATTGGGAGTAGTATGGTGTGGCAAGCACTACCATTTGTATAAGTAATTGGGAGTAGTATGGTGTGACGAGCACTACCATTTGTATAAGTAATTGGGAGTAGTATGGTGTGACGAGCACTACCATTTGTATAAGTAATTGGGAGTAGCATGGTGTGACAAGCACTATCATTGTATAAGTAATTGGGAGTAGTATGTGGTGACAAGCACTACCATTTGTATAAGTAATTGGGAGTAGTATGGTGTGATCTGTTCCACATTCCAGTATAACCTATTCCAAATCTACACTTCAGAAATGACTCTCAGCATTTTCATCAGTGCCAATTCCTGAATAGCACCCACTGTGCTAACTCTTTCCCTCTTGACCATTAAATGATTCTGAGGAAGTTGCAATGTCCTGTACCATGGCTACTAGTACTCTGTTTTTCCTACTAATGTACCATCAGTCCGTTTACTGGCCACCGTATTGATTTTTGGGATCTATTCTGAAACATCATATCTCCCTTAGTCAGAGTACAAAGTATCACCAATGAAACAGATAAATTCAGTTACACTGCAGTGCAGAACATCTCAAACAGTAACAATTTGCCATTTTTATGGGGTGGAGATCTTTGTCCCTTCCTCCACATTCTCTGACTGTACAAACACTGATGCTATGTAAACTTTGCAAAAATTGAAAAGGAATGACAAAAAAAAATCACCTTTTCACTTTACTCTGTATCACCTAACATGAGATAGCATTACATACCACCTACGACAAAGCAGCATTTGACATACTGAATCTCTGAGAATACAATTTTCTGAAAGATACACTACATGTGTACATATCAAGTGCCAACAAAACATTTATTTATTCGTATTTCTTTACTAGAATAGAGCACTGATCTCATTGGACCATTTTCAGACCCGTCCCGAGAATACAAACTCAGTAAACAAACAGAAGCAGTTTAAGTAAACAACATGTACAAGCTGAGTACAAATTAATAACACAACAAATCAAAGAATTTAGATTTTAACATGGCTTTCTGCATTCCTACACACAGCATAATTTCTAGAAATAGAAACTCTGTAGTGTTCTCAGAAATTCCTAAGCTTACCAAAACATGCTACTAGTGTCCCGCAGGAAGTAAATAAACATTTTTAAAAAAGTGCATTTTCTATTTATTCTTGCTGGCCATTATCAGATAGCATTACACGTCACACAAAATAAAGAAACATTCAACATACTGAAAGTTGACCATGCAATTTGCTTAAAGTTACATAACATATAAAAGTACCAACAAAATATAACTTGACAAGTCATAGCATTGCTCTGATTTGAATATGGATTTCTAGACTCCCACACAGAGCATCACATTTACAAACTGAATCTCACCAGAGTAAAATCATTTTGATAACAGTATCACTCCAATTTACTGCCTGCTTTATGGTGCCTACTTAAATGTTGGCACATAAAATGCTGAGTGTCGACATGCTGAAAAAAGACTGAAACTGCAGTTAAAGAGCAAATCTCAAACATCTCTATTCTCCTTTAAACTTCTTTTTTTGCAGGTGACAAGCCCCCTGCACCCCCAAACTGATATATCTATATTTATATTTATATATATATATATATATATATATATATATATATGGTTTAACTTTATATGTGCGTACTGCACATGTAAACGCCAAAAGTCTGAAAGAACTTTTTCAAGCTTTCGGAAAGTCGAAAAAATGCATCGGATGTACAATGAGCGAATGCACAGTGGCATTTGCTTATTGCCGATTCAGCATTTTGGGTGCAGATTGCACTATAGTAGGATCAATAAATGGACCCTTTTCCCACTGTAGTGTGACCTCGGAGTTAGAATATTAAAGTAGGGGGGGGTGTGGGGGTGCATGGGGCCTTGCTGATATCTAATTCCAATGTACCTTCAGCATATGTGGAAAGTGCCAAGCAGAAGCATAAGTAAAATTTCAGCGTGGTTAAAGCACTGAAAACAATTCCGACAATTCCACTTGACAACAAACCAGCAGTTCAATGGATATGCATGAAAATCATTCTCCAAAACAGATGGCTAAAAATATAAGCACATTTATTCAGCTTGCAGAAATAAAAACAATAAAACTGTAGAGGGATAAGTGCTTTTGGGTTACTCCAAACAACCCTTCTTCAGATCCATATAACTTGCATCTTCCAAGTATCTGATTTTTAAAAAACCTTTAATAGACAACTGGCTTCAATGTGTACACTCCCATCAGAGGTTGCAAGCTGAATAAATGTGCTTATATTTTTAGCCATCTGTTTTGGAGAATGATTTTCATGCATGTCCATTGAACTGCCGGTTTGTTGTCAAGTGGAATTGTCGGAATTGTTTTCAGTGCTTTAACCACACTGAAATTTTACTTGGGTTTCTGCTTGGCACTTGCCACATGTGCTGAAGGTACATTGGAATTAGATATTGGCTGGCCCTGGCCTTGTTTATTGTGCTGTTTGCTGGATTTATATATATATATATATATATATATATATATATAGATTCACTTTATAGGCTCGAAATTCTGAAATCTTGAATTTCAGAATCTCAAGCCCATAAAGTGGAAAACCACAAAACCGTGAAAGCCTAAATCCCGAAACCACAAAACCATGAAATTCATACTTCCAACACTTTCACACACCAATACATCACACACGCACACAACTAAACAAGCACACACACCTACCCTTATTATATGCAGGGGGTAAGCCCCCCCTACACCCCCTACTTAAATATTCTATCCAAGGTTGCACTACATGCACACACAAAACACCACCACACAAACTATATTCCTCTCATACACACACATCACAGTAACAACACACACTAACATACAGTACAGCCCTTACTCAACACCCTTAAACATAAACACTTACCTGAATCCATGAACACAGTGCAACACCAGAACCGCCAATTCAAAACCTCCCGCATTCGAGATTTTGAATTTCACGCTTCTGGGTTTGCAATCTTCCAATCCTTCCACTTTATGAGCTCAAGATTCTGAAATTTGAGATTTCAGTATTTCGAGCTTATAAAGTGCTCCTATATATATATATATATATATATATATATATATATATATATATATATATATATATATAAAATGTATTTCTCTGTAAATAAGATCTAACCAGAGAATAAGGCCTAGCATGGTTTTCCAGGGTGGTCATGATATAAGCCCTACCCCAAAAATAAGCCCCAGTTAAGATCGTCAACAACACACGACGGACGTGTTGAATTATGAAATAATAATATTATTGACATCTGTTGACTGAGGTTATCGTACTCTGCTTGCCATTTTCGAACCATTCAGACACCCAAATTCGTCTCTTTGCAGAAAGTCATAAGATTCTTTCCCCGGGAGTCCTCCACGATTCTTACTGAAACCCTAATCCTCACTCACAATTGACAGTTGAGATCCTTGGTTCATAAACCATGGCAAGTGCACATTGATTGGTCAAAGTACAGACAACGCACGTAGAACGTGCGCACTTGATAACAAACGGGTGTGGTTGTGTCTCCTTAACCGTCACCATTTTGTGTTGCCACTCCTGTCTCATAAGTCTTCAATTAACCGTACCCCCCAGACAAGATGAGTGCAAAAAGAAAAAGCTCTTCTGCCGAGTACAAGAAGGGACTCATGGAGGACCCCCAGGGAAAGAATCTGATGACTTTCTGCAAAGAGAAGAAGTTGGATCTCCAAATGGTCTGAAAATGGTTTGCAGCGTATGATAACCTCAGTCAACAGGCCGATGAGAGAAATGCTAAGAAGTGCAAGTGTGGATCAGGTCGGCAACCATTATTTCCTGAGCTGGAAGACATCATCTGTGAATGGATTGCTAACAGGAGAGCAAAGTCTTTGGTTGTGTGCAGGGCTGATACTCAAGCATTTGCCCTTGCAATGGCACCACAGTTAGAAATATCCCCAGAAGAATTCAAAGCATCACAACATTGGCTTGATGGCTTCCTTCAGCGATATGAACTGTCTCTAAGAAGATCAACAGCACTGTTCAAGCTGGAAGATACTGACGTTATTAAACGTGCACTTGCTTTCAAGTCCTTTGTTGATGGCATCGACTTTTCTAAATACCAACTCTCCAGCGTGATTGCTATGGTGAAACTGCAGTTTTTATGGGCCAAGGATCTCAAACAACAATTGATCAGAGGGGTGCCTCATCAATCTACATTCCCTCCATTGATTACAAGAGTGCACGTGTTACCTGTATTTTGGCAATTCATCTAGATGGAAAAAAACACCTCTAATCATTAGTAAGGGCAAAAAAGATAAGATTGAATGTGTTTCAGGCATTTACATTCTTGAAACCGAAAATGCCTGGTGCATACAAGCAGTTATAAGGAAGTGGGTCAATGTAATGCTGCTACTTGTTTTGCGAGGTGGCGAAAGAGGTCTGCTAGTCTGGGATTCAGCCAGCACTCAGCGTGCTAAAGACATGAAGAAATTCCTTGCACAGAGAAGAATAGATCAAATAATGATTCCCACAAGAATGATTGCCTATCTCCATACTCTTGATATTGCAATAAACAAGCCATTCAAGGACCATTTGTGCATGGAACACAATGACCACATTGAAAATAGAATGGAGAGAAATCAGCATGGAAATCTTATGAAGTCTAGCCTGCAAGAGGTCATGACTTGCTTGAAGAATTCATGGGATAAAATCACTGACAGCTGTGTTGCCAGTGTACTACTAGCAGGCTACATGGACAAGCAGTGCTCATTTAAGGAGAGCTTTATTGCTAGCATGATAGATTGGGGCCAATAGTTATACAGGAAATGGAGTTGCAAGAAATTCAGGCCAGAATTAGGGGGTTGGAGACTTATGACAATGTTCCAGAAGAAGATGATATGACTGTATTTGAATAACTTTTCCGTTATCGAGGCAACAGAATGTATTGCTTCTGCTTTCAGCTGCCACCAAGCTCTTGTCAGTTTTTGACTTTATTGTATTAAGGTAACGTTTCATTATCAAGGGGTAATTACAAAGTAAGGCTACTAGTTCCCAGACTTCATTTTTATGACTTTCCATCGTTCTTCTCTTACAGTGTGGGTAAGGAATAAAGAAAGCATCACCACTCAAAAAGTGGCAGTTATTCACCTGTTTTATTCCCCTCCTCCAATACACATGTATTGAGATTTTTCTGCACTTTCTGTTAAGCATGAAATATTGCACCATGAAAGCCAAGGTGTAGATATTCCGAAGTTGAAATGTTTGCTCCACTGTTTATGTAGAATTCTCACACAACTGTTAACGCTTTACCTAGAACTGTTGCCCAATAATGGAAAAGTACCAAATAAATGTCAATTTGTGTACATGAATAAATGTTGATTTTTGTACATGAAAAAATGTTGATTTCTGTACGTGAATAAATGTAGATTGTTGTACGGGGGGGTAAATAAGGCATCCCCTGATAATAAGCCCTAATGCATATTTCAGCGGGGAAAAAGTATAAGACCCGGTGTTATTTTTGGGGAAATACAGTGTGTGTATGTATATATATATATATATATATATATATATATATATATATATATATGAAAAAGGAATATTCCAGGAATGGCCATCTTGGACTTAGTATATATGTCTATTTTTGTTGTCAGTGCAGTCTCTGTATTTTTCAAATGGTTACCTCTCAGGCATTCTCTCTGCTTATAAAACCATTGCTGAGGGTGCTGAATAATTTCCCCCTCCCGAAAATATCTTATTACATGATTACTTTACTATAGACACGTCCCCTTTATCAGTCACGTGCCTACTTCCCTCTCTAGTGCAGTGTCTTAATTCAGATACTACAACCAGACACACACAGCACTGGTAAATGCTTGTCTGCTGTCTGCTACAAAGCCTAGTTCTTACTACAGGTTTCAGTATATTAGATTTTAAAAGATAAAACCATATCTGTAGGTTACCTAGATGTTTTTAAATAGCATTATACCGACTCTATTGCCCCTGTCTTTCCCACGTTGCACAGAGCTGTACTTACCCTCACCAAAATGTAAATTAAGGGCCCAACTATAAAGCATCTTGAGATCATTTTATAGCTAATCCATGTTATAGAAAGTGAACAAGGAAGCATAAATTGTGACTGCACATAAAACGTCATGGCCCTTCTAGTCTGTTCATTTCTTTATGTGCAGGATAAGCTAGAATTCTTATTGAACTAACAGTTTATTGAATTTTAATACCATCCATGGTGCTAACTGCATTATGCTTGTCCCGTGCATTGCTGAATTCACTCTCAGATTATTGACCCAACAACCTCATTAGGAAGGTCTGTCAAATTATCTGTAACCATTTCTATAAACAAACTGAATTTCTCTTTCATCTTAGTCTTCATACTAGTGTATTGTGTATAATCCGTCAACAGTGAAATCATACTAACTATACAGATTACATGGGGGGTGTAAATACAAGCATTATTGGATCTGATCTGTTCACAGGGAAAATGTAAGGCTGTATATACAGAGAAATGCATTTATAACTGTATACGTGTGAAGTTATGAGAATTTGTTTTATTACACGTGCAGGTTTCAAGGATGTGAGTTGCAATATTAACAGACTTAATTAATTTAAATAATCTCCAGATAAACTATATTGTATATAGGAGTTGTCTGTCATTTGTCTCCTACATGTCTTTTTGTTAGACTGTACTTAATTCTCTGTCACATTGTAAGTAAATAAGCAAATCATGTTATGCACTGAGAAAGAATTATCTATTATATTTAAGACCTGTTTCAATTACAGTTTTGCATTTTGTATTTAGTTTGTTTTACAGCATGTATTTCTGTATTTTTGTGGAGTTTCCCTCTCAGGACTCTGTTGAAATTTTTACCAAACTAGCCGGACAATTTAGCAATCAAAATATAAACTATATATGTAAATAACAACAGATAATGTATTGGAATATAGCTGTGAGAGGAGTACACTAGACAGATGTTCCAGGTGAGAAAGAAATGTATATTGTCACCTGAGGCACAATTCTGGTTCTGCAGACTAATATAGCAATACATTATTTAAGAAAAGAAACTGTTACTTTTCTTAAATAATGGCAGATGTCTGGCATTAATATTATAATAATGCTTCATCCCCTCTTAAATTTTTTGTATTTTTTCTTGCTTAACGTCTTACCCATCCATGATTGAGCCATACCATCTAAGCTATATATTTTCACCATGGAATGCCCACACATCTCATGGATATTTCTGTATAGTACTAACATTTGCTGTTTTGATGATGCTGTAATGACTGTGAGACATTCATAATATTCATTCTGCTCCATATGGACACACTTCCATTTCGTGAGAAAATGTAGCATTTAAGTAATAACCTCATGCACAATTTACAGGGCTGGGCAGTTTCACAGATTACAGAAACTACAAGGAAAGAATGTTTACCAGGAGACGTGACTAGCATATCCAACACATGACAGGTTGAGAACACAAAGTCATGGTTTCTGCAATAGAAGAACTTTAAAGAAAAACTAATTTTGGCTTACAAATCCTTTAGAGGAAGTTTCATGCTAGCTTTGGTTGATGAAAATAAAAAGTGACAGCAAATTAAGGAGTTTCATAGTTTCTGTTAAGCCACATGAAGGTCAAAGACAATCAAAGCAGGCTCCAAGGTCATAGAATAGACATTCAAACCAAACTAGATATCTAAAGATTTCCTGGATGATTCTAATGAATTACATTTCCTTACTTGTAATGGCAGTCTGTTGCATGATCTCACAATCCTTTGGGTGATAAGCCTTAATTTAAAAGTGGTTTTGTGTTTGGCTAATTGAAAGTAAAGTTACCCCATCAGAAGTTTGCCCTGATTGGAACAACTCAATATTTAACAAAAGCTATGTTTCTTCATCTTGAAACATGAAATGCCACTCCCTACAAGCCCTTCTCATCCTGAAGGACATGGATAACTGTGTCCTGACTGAGACAAATTTTAAAATGACAGAGAACACTCTGGCTGTGCAGGGCTATGACACTTTTGACATTTAGACCAGCTACTGTGCAGGAGGGAAAAAATGGTCGAGGTGTCGAGAATTACATCAAGGCTGGTAAAACACAGGTGTCCAACAAGCTCAGGTACTGAAATGGTTAACTTGCTAGAAGCAAGAGCTCTGAAAAAGAGGAAGAGGTGTGGTGCAGCTTTGAGTCTGTGATTGGTCAAGAGTTAGAACACACCTTGTTCTTTGATCTGATGAAGGAATTGTCCAAAAGCTTATGCTTTACAATTAAATGTATGGTTTTAGCTGTCTTGGTCCTTGTTTTTTTTTTTTTTTTGCTGCTTATTGTATCCTTTGGGAAGTCATCTACCCTAGGAAACTATCAGATTAACAATATGCCCTAAGATTTGACCCATTTGTTCAGTATTTAGGAACATATGTGAACAGTGACCTAACTTTTGACCAACATGTGTTCATTGTTGTAAGAAAGTCCTTCTAAATTGCATAGTTTCTAAACAAAGGGATGGTGTCTAGATCTAAAGATGTCATTGTCCCCCTTTATATAGGTTCATAGGAGTTACTCAGCTATTGACCCTAGGGCCTTTATAAGCCTAGCCATGTTATTTCCCTGTTCCCTTATTGACCAAGTTGTATGGTCTATATTTGCAGAGAGTCTCTGATCAGCACAGACTGCCCTTATCCAGGAGGGACATAGGTGACACCCCTAGGGTAAATTTACAGTCTCCCATCCAGTTCTCTAAGTTATGCTTAAATAGGGTCATTGAGCAGCTCTGTTTTACATGAATTGGAATTTAGTTTCAAAGGAGTGGCGATCTCTGGCAGTCATATCTGTCTCTCCAGCATGTCTAATTAATGTCGCAGGCCAGGTTAAGATCCCTAGAGTGAGTGAATCTTGTCCCATTTGACTTGCAGATGTGCAGCACTTCCATTAAGGCAGGATCCCAGACTGCTCTGTAGGCCAGGCACAAGTCGCCTCTCAGCAGCCTATATGATACTCAGTATCCTACAGACTGCTAAGAGGTGACCTGAGTCGGGCATATAAAGCATCCTCCAACCCAGTACTGATAGATTTACTGTATATCAGCAAGTCAAACTGCATCAGAAATACTCTGGCTAGGGATCTAAATCTCTCCTTCAGCATAAACAGAATGGATTTGAGGGATAGGTACAGCTCGCTGAGGATACTGCTGATCTGGAACAGACTCCCCATTCACATAAAACTAAATTCATCCCTGTCCACATTCAAGCACAACTTGGATCTATGGATGAGAAACCTCATGCACAATTTACAGGGCTGGGCAGTTTCACAGATTACAGAAACTACAAGGAAAGAATGTTTACCAGGAGAAGTGACTAGCATATCCAACACATGACAAGTTGAGAACACAAAGTCATGGTTTCTGCAATAGAAGAACTTTAAAGAAAAACTAATTTTGGCTTACAAATCCTTTAGAGGAAGTTTCATGCTAGCTTTGGTTGATGAAAATAAAAAGTGATAGCAAATTAAGGAGTTTCATAGTTTCTGTTAAGCCACATGAACTGATGAAACAAGGCTTGGAACGGTGATAAGACCCACAGCACAATAATCCTTAACGCAACTTTATTATAGAAAAAAACAGCGTTTTCACCACACTCAATAGGTAGCTTCTTCAGAGGAAGTTATAAAATAAAAGGCGCCAAACCATTTAAATATTTTCAGTGCCATTACATCACTTCCTTAGGATTGATGACAACTTTTTAGACAAAGAAAATTTTAAAGATATTTTTTAAAAATTTTAAAACGAAATACTTATACAAAATGCTTACACATGCGACAATGGAATAGTCGCTACAACTACAGCACAGAAAGAGTGGATGTGATAACAAGAATACATCCAAGAATAGCTCTTCAACAGTCCGTTAGTACTGTATGCACCAGCCATTTATATATATAACTAGGGAATAGATGTATTAAACTTAACCCACTATTTAATGTAATATATAATATATGCAAAAACATCTTTTAAAATTTTGTATATAAATTTAAAAGTAAAAATATTTAATTAATTATATTAAACTTAAATGCATACATTAACAAATATGTACATATATATATATATATATATATATATATATATATATATATATATAAATATATATATATGAAAATGTTCCAAAACCTGGAACTAAAAAGTCAATAAAATGGAGTAAATCAATAAAAACACTCCTCAAACCATGACATAGAATAATAATAACAACAATAACAACACCAATCACAGGTGGAAACAACTTTATCTCAAGTAAGATTTGTATTTTAGAACTGGTGCTATATTACAGCTTTCGTTAAGACCAGGTGTGTTAAAGGCATCTAGCTTAACCTGCCACACCAGTTCACAATTCTCTAATAATAAAGAAATTGGCCCACCTCTAATAGTAGTGGGTATATGATCAATACCCATGAAAAGAAAACTGTAACCTGGATTAGTTACAACATGCTTTGCTAACGCATTTTCGCATTTGTTGTTCCTGATGGCATAACAGTGCTGGTAAATGCGTTCTTTAAATTTCCTGTCGGTCTTTCCGACATAGAACGCTGGACAGCAAACGCAAAATGCCGCATAAACAATTGATTTAGTGTCACAATTAATCTTGAATTTGATATCATATTTTCTTTGCCCTATACAAAAAGAACTACCTGTCTTTATGACCTTACACCAGTTGCATAACCCACATGGGAAAGAACCCCTAACTCTATTAAAAGTGTTATTTCCTGGACCACTCTGCAGTATTTCTTTAATATTACTTCCTCTTTTGTATACTATTTGCGGTTTTGCCCCAAGTTTTTCTAATAATAAGGGACTGCTAGAAATGAAATGCCAGTTCTTAATAATAATTCCTGCAATTAAGCTGGAATTTAAATTAAAAGTAGTAATAAAACTACTTGGGTAACATGATGTATTCATTTCAGGTGTAATGACAGTAGTACTCGCGATGGAGGAAGAAGTAAGAGTATCAAGAACATTCACCATCTTAGAAGTGTCAACTTGTACACTATCAAGAAGTGGCTTGTAAAAGCCTTTTATTCTCTTGAATTCAACTTCAGAGATCAACTCATCAATTAAATTCTGAGGGTAACCTCTGTTAGTGAACAACTCTTTCAAGAAAGCACATTCTAATGTAAAATCCACTAAATCACTACACATTCTTACTGCCCTCACCAGTTGTCCTTTCACAATAGCCCTTTTTAATTTAAAAGGATGGGAGCTAGTGTAGTGCAGGAAAGAATTAACATAAGTGTCCTTTCTAAAAATAGTGGACTTTAACTTAGAAGAGCATGGATCTTTTGTCAACCTGACATCAAGATAATCAATCTCCTCCTCTTTTCGTACTTTTTTGGCTGGTTAAGCCACATGAAGGTCAAAGACAATCAAAGCAGGCTCCAAGGTCATAGAATAGACATTCAAACCAAACTAGATATCTAAAGATTTCCTGGATGATTCTAATGAATTACATTTCCTTACTTGTAATGGCAGTCTGTTGCATGATCTCACAATCCTTTGGGTGATAAGCCTTAATTTAAAAGTGGTTTTGTGTTTGGCTAATTGAAAGTAAAGTTACCCCATGAGAAGTTTGCCCTGATTGGAACAACTCAATATTTAACAAAAGCTATGTTTCTTCATCTTGAAACATGAAATGCCACTCCCTACAAGCCCTTTTCATCCTGAAGGACATGGATACCTGTGTCCTGACTGAGACATAGTTTAAAATGACAGAGAACACTCTGGCTGTGCAGGGCTATGACACTTTCCACATTTAGACCAGCTACTGTGCAGGAGGGAAAAAAGGTCGAGGTGTCGAGAATTACATCAAGGTTGGTAAAACACAGGTGTCCAACAAGCTCAGGTACTAAAATGGTTAACTTGCTAGAAGCAAGAGCTCTGAAAAAGAGGAAGAGGTGTGCTGCAGCTTTGAGTCTGTGATTGGTCAAGAGTTATTTAAAACAGTTAAACACACCTTGTTCTTTGATCTGATGAAGGAATTGTCCAAAAGCTTATGCTTTACAATTAAATTTATAGTTTTAGCTGTCTTGGTCCTTGTTTTTTTTTTTTGCTGCTTATTGTATCCTTTGGGAAGTCATCTACCCTAGGAAACTATCAGATTAACAATATGCCCTAAGATTTGACCCATTTGTTCAGTATTTAGGAACATATGTGAACAGTGACCTAACTTTTGAATAACATGTGTTCATTGTTGTAAGAAAGTCCTTCTATATTGCATAGTTTCTAAACAAAGGGATTGTGTCTAGATCTAAAGATGTCATTGTCCCCCTTTATATAGGTTCATAGGAGTTACTCAGCTATTGGCCCTAGGGCCTTTATAAGCCTAGCCATGTTATTTCCCTGTTCCCTTATTGACCAAGTTGTATGGTCTATATTTGCAGAGAGTCTCTGATCAGCACAGACTGCCCTTATCCAGGAGGGACATAGGTGACACCCCTAGGGTAAATTTACAGTCTCCCATCCAGTTCTCTAAGTTATGCTTAAATAGGGTCATTGAGCAGCTCTGTTTTACATGAATTGGAATTTAGTTTCAAAGGAGTGGCGATCTCTGGCAGTCATATCTGTCTCTCCAGCATGTCTAATTAATGTCGCAGGCCAGGTTAAGATCCCTAGAGTGAGTGAATCTTGTCCCATTTGACTTGCAGATGTGCAGCACTTCCATTAAGGCAGGATCCCAGACTGCTCTGTAGGCCAGGCACAAGTCGCCTCTCAGCAGCCTATATGATACTCAGTATCCTACAGACTGCTAAGAGGTGATCTGAGTCTGGCATATAAAGCATCCTCCAACCCAGTACTGATAGATTTACTGTATATCAGCAAGTCAAACTGCATCAGAAATACTCTGGCTAGGGATCTAAATCTCTCCTGCAGCATCAACAGAATGGTTTTGAGAGATAGGTACAGCTCGCTGAGGATACTGCTGATCTGGAACAGACTCCCCATTCACATAAAACTAAATTCATCCCTGTCCACATTCAAGCACAACTTGGATCTATGGATGAGAAACCCCTGGACTGCCCCTATACTACCAATTGACACAGAGAGCTGCTAAATGCTTTATTCCATGCATGGGTCCCCTAAAAGTATCTATGGCATAGTCTCAGTTATTCTCATTAGCGGTAATATATAATTATTGACTATGGAATGGGTAAGGACAGTCTGTAACCATTTGGGATAGGTTAATCTGAGCAGAAAAAGAGAAAACTGTCTAGGCTTAATATGGTTCACAAGGACAGCTAACCTATTACTTACCTATGAACCTGTAAATATGCGATTATTTTATCTGGTTACAAATACATTTTCCTTCCACAAAAGATGAGCTGGAACAGAAAAGTACATTCAAGCGGAAACTTTGAAGCTAAGTGGCATTACATAAAGCTTTATAAAAAGACTCTTCATTAAGACAGATATATAAAAAGAAAGCATAAAAGAAAAGAATGAGTTAATCCTTAAAGAGAAAATGAGAAGGATGCCTGTGAACATCTAGATTTCTAGATGGCCAATATAATTGTAACAGAGTGAGACACACCAAATATAAGGTCACACTGAAAGAGTTAAGAAGCTAGATTTCAGAGCTACCCAAAGGCATTCGGTATACTGAGATGGCAAAGCAACTGCGTTATTACTGCATGTGGCAGGAGAGTAGGAGTAACACAAAGAAGCCACAAAAGAGCCACGTGACAGATCCCAAGATGTGTTAAGCAAATTAGATAATCACACTGAGCTCCCCGCCAAAAAAATGTAGAATATTAATCACATAAATGTAGCCATGCAATATAATAATCAGGCACCCACACAGCTGGAAAGCTGTAATGTAAAAGTCCCTTCTTAAGGAATGCATCTGTGTCTGCTATAAAAAAGGTTAAGCACACAGAGGAAGCCATTGGGATTGTGGTGAAAGCACTTACCTAGTTGTGAAAAGTAAATTTCATGATTTTACAGCCGTACGTCTTACGACTGTTTTTCTGTTCTGGTACCTGAATGCAGATATACAGTTATCTTTTAAAATGCTTTACCTTATAAAATTAATTTTTCTTTACTCATGACAGATTTGGGATTTTGTAATGAATACATATCCACTTTTGGCAATATTTATGCATGAATGCCTCTAAGTATTTTAAAGCATTTTGATTTTACTTAAAGCATTGCCATTAGTGTTGTCATGAATACACAGTCAGAATATATTAAACCTGGTTATATAGCCCTTTGGGAAAATGCCATGTATAGTAAAGCAATGCACTGCATGCAGTAGCTGTATTTTATGTGAAAAATGAATGAATTTCAGTATGTATCAGTGGTGGGACGGGAACCTGAGTCTTCCATAAAAAATGACCTAATAAAGCACCTCCTCATATGCCTTGACGCTAGCTCATCACTTTCCCAGAAATATTGGCTATCAATGTTATTTAAAAAATAAACATACAGCTTAAATTCATCTGGCAGCATTGTGATCAGGATTCCCCTAAAAATGAGATGTCCCTGTCACTATACTCAGTATCATATAGACTTCTTAGGGGAGACTTATGCCTGGCTCACACAGCATTCTCCATCCCAAATCTAATGAATTTGCTGCACATCCGTAAATCAAACAGGACTAGAGATACCAGTTCCGAGGACCTAAACATGGCCTGCATCTTGAATAGGATGTGCTGGAAGGACAGATTTGTCTCCCAGCGACTGCTGCATCTTTGAAATAGGCTGCCAATTCATGTGAAGCAGAGCACCTGTATGACACTGTTCAAAAGGAACCTGGATGAGTGCTTGGCACCGTAAATTCTAACCGGGATAGTGCCCACTACCCTCCTGTACAGGGGCAGTCATTACTAAATACAATCCTGGGTACTGACTAGCGTATCTATGGTATTACATTTGGGATGAAATGGCTAGGTTTGAAATTATCTCCAGGTTGATTGCCTAGTAACCTCCTATGATCCCATGAACCTGTGTGATGGCCAAGCAACCACATCTGGGTGCTGAGTGAGGGAAAACACATAGTGACCCTAAAAGATTGCTGTATTATCTTCATTACTGCAAAGTCTGATCTGGTGCTCCACCCAAACAGGAGAAGCAGGAAGCCCCTAGTCTCCCTACAGAAATGTATATCTGGTTTCTGAGCAGAAGCATGAAACAGCCAATGGATGCGAATGAGTAAGGTAGGGAAATCCAAGCCTTGTCAATACAAGACTTGTGAATTATACATGATCCAGACTATCTGGCGTTTATCCATTGGCTCATTAACAGTTCCGTTTTTCTTTATCAAATACAATGCTGATGTTCAAATGCAAAGATTTTAAAATGATAAATTGGGTGGTTGTTTACAATGGCTTTTTTTTAAGTAGGGACAATTTCACGTCAATGATTTGCTCCTCTAATAAAGGATCTTGTTGCATCTGTATGGTCCTTCTACTTACATGCCTGCAAAACATTGCTCTAACCACATGTTTGTGTCTTTCGGCTTTTCCCGGTTAGGGGTCGCCACAGTGGAACTCCGGTCCGCTAATGATTGGCAGTAGATTTTTACGTAATGGCTTGTCGGGCCTAATGCACAACCTTCAATGAATGAACGCACATTCACGGATGTTGCTACACAGAAGACGCTCTAACTGAGAATCGAGCGGGCAATGTCTAACTGTGAGGCAACAACGCTACCGCAGCACCACCACCGCACTGCTCTAACCACATGATACTCCAAAATATGCACAATAAAATGTTATTATATTTATTAACCTTTTAAACTTCCTCTTTATCTGTTACTCATCTTCTTTCCATCTACACTTGCGGCATACTTCTGTTCTTACAAGTATCATCACTTCCCATCCTCATCATTCATCTTCCAAATTCTTAAAATTTCTTTTTTACATATCACTACTGTTTACTTTTTATACAGATCCCTCATAGTTTATATATTCCTTAAAAAATTATTTTTATTTCTCTTTACCAGCTTATTTTCCTTTATGGAACACTTAAGTTCCCGTAATCCTCGTCATTTCTTCATTCCTCTCTTACTTCCCTTTCACAAGTTCTGATAAAACCATAATCTTACATCCACTCAAGCTCAGTAGCTGTAATGGCTTCCTTCCGGCAGTGACCTAAGAAGACTATCTGGTTAAGTGACCGTTGCACATATTGCAAGTGAAGTCTGTAGAACTGATCCCCAGGCCCTGCGGGATGGTACTCATTAACATCTCCCAGCGTTTTATGCTGTTAATATCCTCCAGCAAAATGTGTCCTGTTGTTTCTTATTCTCAGTCTGCTGCCTGTTTTTCCCACCATTCACTTTAAGGTTTTAACAGTCGTTAATATCTTGCATTTCACATCACAGTTCAGATCCCCTAGCCAAATCACAAACACACACATTCAAATATAGAGAAACCCCTCTGCTTAGGCATCGTTAGAATCATAGAAGTAAACGTGTAATAATACTGCTTATGTGGGACTTGAACCCAAGACCTTCAGCGTGCTCTGCTGGTGTCACTGCCACTGGACCAACAAAAGCCTCTGGACAGATAGGTGCTGAGTTTTCCATTAAGAACCGTATTCTTTCAGTTAGGAAACTCCCTATCATGATGATCAAGGTCAAATTAGTAACACACACTGCAAATATACACATGAATACAAAGAATGCCCCCTGCTTATGCACTGTTAGAATCATAGAAGTGAAAGCTTTGTTTCCTTGCTAGACTATATACCAATGTTTTCCTTCATAGTTCTGCCTGCCCTATGCACACACACACACACACACACACACACACACACACACACACACACACACACACACACACACACACACACACACACACACACACACACACACACACACACACATATATATATATATATACAAACCACTACACCTGCTTTCATAGGTTCTTAGGTAAGTAGTAGGGTGGCTGTCCTTGTGAGACATTTTAAGCCTAGTCAATTTCCTCTTAAAGGAGAGAATCAAACCCTGTACTTTGTGTGTCTGAGGTAAACAATTTAACAATTATACCAACCCTTAACCCTTCCAATATTCCATTTCCAATCCATTACTCCTAGTATGTACAAATATAGTTCTTCCCCAGCTAAAAATGGTCCTAACTTTCACTCAGTCTCCAAAAACACATTCTAGTATATTCATTTTTATATCTCCTAAAAGAAATACACCTCCCTTGTCTTCTTCTTCCACAGCCCAGTAACTGCCCGTCTTCTCACCTTCACCTTCATACCATTCATAGTGAAGACGACTTCCATCTGTTCTTCCTTATTTTTATCGTCACCTTCATGCATTCATAATTTCTCTTTATCAGACTTTTGTTTTCACCTTCTCTCTCCTCTACTGATGCCACTAACATAAAAAGTTTTTGTTTAATAGTTTCAGCTGCACATACTTCACATATAAAATTCCTTCTAACTACTCCATGTTTTCCCTCTCTAAATGTCTTGTTCTTCTTTCTCCACTGCAAGAACATCCACATTTAACCTTGCAAGCTGCTGCTTCCCTAGAGCATAATGTTTTTTGTAATACTTTCACACCTCTCTTCTTCCATTTCAGCTTTGTTAATTGAGTAGATGCTCTATTGCATGTACTGTTCTCAGACATGCAAACCATTTGGCAGTGACAAATACAGGTTTTAAGTTATACAGCTAAGCTGAATAAAATGAAGTGGATTTGAATACAATGAAGTGTACAGAGTCCAAGAATACATAATAAACAAAGTTATTATAAGGTGCAAAGTATTTACAAACAAGGAACTAGATAAACCATGCAATGATCGGCAGAGAATAGACTTGCTTCCTTTAAAAATACAGTCAATATGAAACTTATTATAATGTTACACACAGTTCAATCCACTGCTAGTTGTATGATTCTAAGGGATTGTCAATTGGTAAGAAAACAGGTGGATTTGGGTTATTCTCTCAGATGGCTCAGCTGTTTCTCTAATTTTTTTCACCATTTCTGTGTCAGTGATTAAAATGTCTATATCAGCTGCATCCTGTCTAATTCTCACTCTGAAGTAATGCAGTTTTCATAATCACGCGTCTCAGCATTCTATAGGTTACATTTTGTTTTCTTTGTGTTGTACCTGGTGATCATTAAAGAAACATGCTACCTTATCTACCCATTCCCCATCACTGGCAAGGCAGCTAGTCATAACACAGCTGACATCTATGCAGCCATAAGGAATTTTCAATTTTATCGACCCTAGCTGCTATAAGCATTCATGCATGTTCTCCCAAATACTTCATAAAGCTATAATATTAATCCAGCTTAACAAAGCTAAGCATAAGCCCATGGCCCATGCACTACATTCTGTGCACCTCTCACTCCAGTAGGTGGTGGCACTGCAGTAGGACAGACCGCCTCCCTCTTCCTACTCTGGGCAAGCCAGTGTCCACTACTTATTCCCATCCTCCATATCTAGATCCTCTACTGCCAGAATCGGTACTCGATCTTAGGTCATCTGTGTTTCTGTCACAGTTTTATCGATCTGTGCCATGCAGCCAATTACTCGCTGATTGGTTTTACAGGGTTTTTTTGTATGTTTTTCTTCTTTGTATATTACAATTTTACTTTACCACAAAAGCTTAGTTCTTCAGCTGTTCCTCATACCCAAAACACTTTTTAGGCTGTCCATCATAAAATGCCATACTGTGTATCACTGAAGGTAATATTTAAAATTCCCTGGTGTCTGGTGTCCCCCTCCCCCCAGAATTTGCTCATTAGCCAAGAGGAACTTCAAAGTATGGTAAGCACACACACACACACACACACACACACACACACACACACACACACACACTTATGTATACGCAGATACACTGACAGACAATTCCACATGTTGAGACAGATACTGTAGATCACCTCCCTTCACCTGATCACACTTGTCAACACACTCACTAATCCACCCATATATATATATATATATATATATATATATATATATATATATACACAGACACACCAACACACTCTCACACACACACACACACACACACACACACACACACACACACACACACACACACACACACACACACACACACAAACACCCAGCTACTCTACCTATTCCCCTAATTAAACCCTCTACTGTGCTCCTCCAGGCAAACACAGCCTCGCTGTCACACACACACACACACACACACACACACACACACACACACACACACACACACACACACACACACACACACACACACATGTATGCATATGCAGATACACTGACAGACAATTTCACATGTTGAGACAGATACTGTAGATCACCTTCCTTCAGCTGATCACACTTGTGAACACACTCACTCATCCACCCATATTTATACACATGCACACAAATACCCAACTACTCTACCAATTCCCTAATTAACCCCTCTACTGTGCTTCTCCAGGCAAACACACACACATACACACACACACACACACACACACACGCACACACACACACACACACACACACCATTCATCCCTCTGCGTATGCTCACACACACAGCCACACGCACATATACACACATGCACACACACCCCACCAATACCTCTCCACTAATCTTCATGACACTTACCTCTATCTCTAACACAATCTCACCTACTGATAAGAATGGGTAAGCACAAACTTTTGGCCAAGCTAATTAACTCAGCCAAGCATGCTAACTTACTCAGCCGAGTCATTATCTGAATTGCTCAGCTATGTAAACACATTATTGAAGGCATTTCCTGGAGACAGCACATGGCTAATTAGCATATGTTGCCCCCCCCGAATTCCTCATTGCCAGCTCAGACAAGAAGATGGCCCACTGCTGTGATTCTACAAACCGTGTAGAATCACTGCACATGGCCTGTCTCTGAATTGGAAAGCACTACTGCCATTGGTAAAACAGCAGTGTTAGGTTTTACAGCTAGTGGTAGCCCATTCCAAATCCCGGGGACAGTACAAAAGTACCCCTTTCTTATACATAAGAAAATAAATAGCTGTATGAAATAATATGATTTTACTCTTCACTCTGGACTCGGGAATTTATTTCATGTCTGGGATTTGATATCCATACTATAAAGCCTGGGAACCAATATACAATACTAACTGATGTTGTAAGCTGAAAGGCTACAACATATCAGTGGTCTGGCTCTGATTTCTATCACCCTGCATGTCACATTATGTGACACTGTGCAAGTCACTCAGCCAAAGCAAAGCTTGTGGGTCACCACTGAATGTAGGCAGTTTTATTTCTAGTGGAGCTTTCCTCAAGAACAAAAACTATGTTTTATTTTTAATATTTTGGTTGGGAGGGTGGCTTAATGGTTAAGGTGTTTGCCTTACAAACACAAGGTGCAGGGTTTGAGTCTCACAAGGGATAGTTGGCTAAGCTTAAAATGGCTCACAAGGGCAGTTAGCTTAGTACTAATCTATGAACCTATGAACCTATAAACCAATATTTGTATGCCTATCACTTTCTGACACATACCCACAGCCTATACTTAAGAGGTACATTCACATTTTTACAAAATATTTACTCCCTGAATTAACTTATGAATAGATATCTCACACCATTTATACTGATATTACTACACTACTTCCTCTATATTGTATTCCATATAAGAGTATATATTCAACTTGGTAACAAGGGAAGCAGTACAAATAATTAGTGCTGTTAAAGTTATTGCAAAAAACAACTTACAATCTAACTACCAAACAAAGTGTACTAATGATCAGAATAAGAGAAACAAACCAGACAGCGAATACATTACTTCCTTGCACTGTAATTTAAAATAAATTAAAATATTCACTGTAAGCTTACAAGATCAAGTCAGAGTTCATGACCGTGGGCCGTATTAACAGTTTAGTACAGTATTAAAAAAACAACAAAAAAAAAAACAGTATAGTTCAGTAAGATAAGTCCCTCTAATTAAATTATAAAACAACATATGCATAATGAATCTGTAAACAAATAAACAGTGTTTAACAAGGTGCTTTTCAGAACTATAGGTTTAGTCAACAGATGTTTTCCAAAAACATACAAGTGCAACAGAGGATGATAGTAATAAGCAACACACGAATGATTAGTCTACTTGTTTGTAGCACTAACACAGCCAAAATAAAATAATGCATAAAAATACTAAACAATAAAAAAAGAAAACCGTGAATAGTGTGCTTTATATACAGTAATGCTGACAAAATAAAGTTTAATTAAAATGAGAGTGATTATGTACATAAATTATATTTAAAACTTAAGCAGTTTTGAATTATGGTTTTTAGGTCTCTTAGAATATATAACATATTAGCCAGAAATGTTGGCTTGATAATGCGATGTGAATCACTGCATACATAAATAAGTGTTCTATATATGAATGACCGCATAAATAAATAAATAAATGTTCCATATAAAGTGCATTTATATAAAATGCATTATAGCACCCATCCCCTTATACAGTAAATGATATTTAGTATAAGATGCCCCTATACGGTATAAATGTTCTACTCATAGATCTACAGAAAACATTTGAACTGATCCCTACTAAAGGGACGGGGATCACCAAAAGAGATAATCAGGGTCTCTGTACCGGGTTTCAGTGTGGAAAGGAACTGAAGCCCACAACCAGCATTTCAAAGGCTTTTGGTAAAAATCTGTTACTCAAGCAACTCATTTTAAAATATTACTGCAATGCAGAAACAATATTTGTGATGTTGTTAATGGGATGGAAGAAAACAAAGTAATATAATCTGTGGCGGTAAGGGAATGTCCAAATGACTCAAGGAAATGATGAAAATTAAATACACAAATCATTAGTGACCAAACTCTTTCTGGTTGTTTACCTTAATAAATAACACAACCCCTTTCATATGAAGGTATAACTGTCATAAAGGATAAAAATAAATGGAAAATATTCAGTTCTGCCAATAAGGGACACACTGCTGCTTTACTTTCAGCAAGCAAGGTTACGTCGGAATTATTTAACTGTACATTTTTAAAGCAAATAGTGTTGCTATTTCTCTCCCTAAAATTACTGTCAGCAAAAAAATTAAAATGCAGCTAACATCAGCAAGTTGGAGATAATCACAATATTTTGAATGCAGTGCCTTCATTTTCATATTGAAGGCATTCATAAACAAGATTGCTATCCCTTCAGACATTTTATGACGTTTATGCTTTTTTTATTACCATGAATTCTGACTACTGCATTTATGGCATAATTTTTTTTTACTGCAGTACATTACAGTGTCTCAGGAAAGATGTGTCACTTCATATAGCAAATTGCTAATACTCTTTTGTAGTAGATTTCAGAATGTCTTAAAAATATGTGCTAGCTGGGTTCTGTTTATCCCAGCTTTTGTTGCTTAGGAATAAATTTAAAAAAAAAAGAAAAAGCAAGAAAAAATGAATTCAGCTGAATTACTGCACTGAGCAATTTAATCTAAGAATATAGAATGTACTTAAGTGTCTGAACAGGGATTTAAAATCCACATAATTGCATTTGCTATTTCACGATTGTTTGTTTTAGCCACATAGCTTTACTTCCTCTAAAAGATCACACAACTTCCTGAGACAGCATGAACAAACAGTAATACAAGGAGAGGTCATAGACTCTGCATGCACTGTGGTGGGCATAATTAGTGTTGCTGGTTGCTCAAGCTTTAACTTCACATCAAACCACAGTTCCCATACCTAACATGTCATTTATTTACAAAATGCAAAACTGAAAAATGATGCATAGAGACTGAATCCATTTTTGCAGATAGATTCTACTCCTGCTGACTTTTGGCTCTGTATATTTAAAGTATCCTGTTTCTTTCCTCCTGCCCTCTTTTGCAGGACTTTAAGAAAAAAATTGTATTAAAGTAGTCCAGGAATCAAAATCGTATAATTTTGATCTTAACATTCAGAATATCCATAAACCACATTACAGTTACTTCACTGGCTTTCTAATTCACCTTTCCTCGGTCTAGGCAGCACCTTTCCTTTTGTTTGCTAGCACTAATGTCAAGGAGCTACTTTTTCCCCCCTTTTCTAATCTCTCTTCCATTTAGCTGCTACTCACAAGCAGTTCACAGATTTGTCTCCTGCTCACAGCTATCTTTTTTTGTTTTTTGGCCACATCAAGAAAAGTTGGATGGACTCCATCTACAGTACTTGCCCGAGTTGAAGACCCTGGCCGTAAAGGATATGTGCAGTATAGCTGCATTCCAGAGAGACAAAAGATAATAAAAGATTTATCTGCATATCGTATGAAAACAGACTAAAAGGGGGAGATAATCCATTCTTATTGCTGAAAGTACACTAAAGACGTTGATATGAAAGAAGTGCAATGAATACCAAAGAACCTCTTCAGAATCATACAACTATGCTATACAATACTATGCGTAAAGATAGAGCTAACAAAACGGGTGGAGAGGTAGCTATTCTGTTTAAAAAACATCTTACAGTAGAAACCTTAAAATGAAATGTCCTCAACTTTGACTATGCAGAGCTACTCTTCACTAAGCTAAAAATTACCCCCAAGAAGTACATAAACATTATTGGAGGTTATACCCTACCTGGAAATAACAACATTCCCACATTAGAAAATATACTTTACTGGCTCTCAAATGCCCTTCCTCAGGAAAAAAATTCTACTGGGGGACTTTAATATTGATTGGCCACCTACTCCTCTCAAAATCCAACAACCCATATTAACCTTCATGGGTTCACCCTAACCATCACCTCCCCTGCAAGAACTGACAAATCGTCTAAACGTAAGTCCATCCTTGACTGGATTTTGACCAATACCCCCACTCTATGCTGTCAATCCGGTAGCCTACCTGATGGTCTTAGTGACTATCTACCAATCTTTCTTCTGTACCTATCAAATTAAATCAACCAGTTATAGTGAGGTCCGAAACAAAAAGAATTTCAATCCCACCAACTTTATCTCATCACTAAAGAGCTGCAGCTGGGAAGCTCTCAAATGTCAACACCTGGATTAAGTCTTTTAACACCACATTTCTAGACATACTGAATGCCCATGCACCCCCAAGAACTATTAGAATCAAAGCCAATTATGCACCTTGGCTAACCAAGGAATGCAGATCCTTGCTAACAGCTAGAGACAAAGCTTGGGAACAGTATCATAAAGGTAAAACAAAAGCCTCATATGTTTCATTTGTACAACTTAACAAAGTAAAGAAATTAGTTAAACTCAACAAAATAAACTACTACCTTAGTGTTCAAAAGAAACATCATAATAATCCCCAAAAGTTCTGGGATGCCGTAAACAATATTCTTCACCTAGGTAAATCCTCTCCACCCACCCCAACAACTGCCAGCAACTCTGAAAACATCGCAACTCAATTCAACAAATATTTCACAGAAACTATCCTAGCCCTCTCAATCTCCAGAGCTCCCCTACTCACCGAACCACTCGTATCACAAAACAGTAGCGACCTTTTTACACTAAAACTAGTCTCTGTCAACACCATATATAAACTTGTAAAAAAAACTTAAGCCACCTACATTAGCAGCAGACGGAATCCCTGCAAACTTTATGCAAATTGATGCAGAAGCAATTGCATTCCCAGTAGCCATTCTAATAAACAGATCTATCTCAGAAAACCTAATACCTAACATCTGGAAAATCTGTCATATCATACCCTTACACAATGGGGGGAATTCCACAGAACTTACTAATTATCGCCCAATAGCCATTTTATCACCACTATCTGAAATCCTAGAGAGAGTAGTTCACACACAACTGATGCAGTTCCTAGAAACACTCAAATTACTGTCAGATATTCAACATGGCTTTCGCCCCCACCATAGTACTACTACAGCCGTAATATCCTTCACCAACACAGTGAATTACTATAGAAATAGCGGAAAATTTATGTCTGCCAGCTTTTTGGACCTTTCTAAAGTGTCTGATATAGTTAACCACAACAAACTTATTAACATTCTTACCACCCTAAACCTCAGCCCTTCAATAATTGCATGGTTGAAAAGCAACATATCAGGATGCCATTAAGCTGTCCACTGGCAAAACGAGCTCTCCCCTCCTCTGCCAGTAACTCTAGGAGTTCTGCAAGCCTCCATCCTTGGACCTCTACTTTTCTCACTCTTCACATATAGACTCCACACCTCTACCCCTCGCACTACAGTTATACAATACGCAGATGACTCCATATTTATATGTGCAGCCTCCTCCCTACAAGAGCTTCAGGTCATCACCCAAGATTATTTTCTAGCTGCTGAATCATGGCTCACTAACACCTAGCTCATCCTAAATCCCAACAAAATAAAGCTCTTACTCTTTCATCCTACAAGAACTTCCCCATCACTCCTGTCATCTAATATTACATCCAAAAACAAAACCACCATCACATCAGTTGCCCACACAAAACTTTTAGGCATTGAAATTGACAACAACTTAAAATTTGATATTCACATCTCACAAACCATTAAGAAAGTGCACAAAAAACTAGGGACCCTCTACCGAAACAAATGATTCCTGACCATACACTCAAAAGGCTACAATTGCTCGCATACATCTCTTGTCTACACTCCTTTATGCCTCTCCAATTCTAACTAACTTCAGAAAAACTGACCTAGCTAAGCTAGAATCCTGTTATAACAAAATTTCTAGGTTTGCCACTGACTCCCTATATAGAGCACACCATTGTACCTCTCTTAAACTGCTAAAGTGGTTAGTACTCCCACAACTACTGCTTTTCAACCAACTAACCCTTCGCTCATGAAACCCTGAATAAACCAGAAAATGCCCCAGCACTCCAGAACACTTTATAGCCATACACTAGCAACCATTCCCTTCGTTCTAACAATACATTTCTTCTGCAGATCTCCAAAGCAAACAACTCAACTGGTTACTCACTCTTCCCAAAACTTCATACCCAAAATCTGGAATAAACTACCATCCTCAATAACATCCATCTTCTCTACAGTACTATTCAAAAAACTTTTGAAATCACATTTAACTGATACTTGGCTATGCTCCTGTACCTCTCTTGGCTAGTTGCTAACATTTCCACTACCTTAGGAGCATAATCTTATTCACGTCCTATTTCTTTCCTTGAAAATACATTCTAGGATCCATACCCTTATTGACACTATGTATAACTACATAACTGAAATTTGCATTCTCTCAAAAAAATCTCTAATATGATCCATTATGATTTATAAACTATGACTGTATTTTTTTTTGCATACACTTAAGAATGTCAGTCTGGTTATTTGTCAAACATTTGTGCTATGTCAAAGCATTTTTATGTTTTGTACTTTACTTTCTTTTATATTAATTTGTTGTATTTTGCCTACTTTTCTATTAATTGTTGTATTTTGCCTACTTTTATAACAGTGTTTTTTTCTGTCTGCTATATTTACTGTAATTGGAGTTTTTCTCTGCAGGCCTCCACTGAAAAAGGACCTGTGTCCAGATGGACTTTCCCCGTAAATAAATGTAAAATAAAAATAAATAAATATATAAAAATAAAAAAAAACCTTCAATATGGTTAACAGCTTTCAAGAAAAAGAAATGTGCAAGAGTTTGTGATTGGACTGTACCAATTACAACAAAGATTTTTTTCTGCATGTAGAGATTCTTGGATACATGTTTACATTGTTCAAACAGTGCTGAAGTTATTAAAATGCCTTATAATGGAAATGAAGATCAAGCCATAGAGAACTACCATTCTACTCTGCTTGCAATTGTATATTTATATTTAGATATCTGTTTGCATATTGATGTTACATGCATTTATCAGAATGGCAAAACTCCATACCTCTCAACCTCTTAGAGCAAGAAATCTGGCCAAAGCCATAAATAATAGGGGGACAAAGGCCCAAAAATAGGGACAATTTTTAAATATTGCTCTTGCAAACTTAGAAAGTTGATAGAACAAAATGTTTTGCATTAGCATGAATTTTCTGAATGGTATGAATTCTGAAACTCAATTGTCTTTCATTATTTTCTGACTTCAGTCCTCAATTATTTGCCAATGGTTTGCCAGAAAACAACAATTTTATGAGAAACAAACCAAAAATGTGAGGTAAAAATCTGGACATTCTGCGAAAATCTGGACAGTTGAGAATATGCATAACTCACAAAACAATCTTACATTTCCCACTCATGCAGTACTGAAAACACTAATATAATCATGTGGTCTTTGTAACAGCCCAGTGAAGCTGTTAAGAAAGCAATTACACTGTAGAAAGAGTTGCGAAACACAGACACAAACAATTTCAACCTGCCATTCAACACAATAGCACAAATCAAACCATCACAAATGATAGAGCATGTAATGTTAAGATTGCACTTTATTTGTTCCAGTGTAGCATATATCAAAACATACGCATTAAAAGTTGACAAACAGAAGTCAGACCACAGCAAAGCCCTACCAGTGTTAGAATCTTTTTCACAAGCAAAACTTTTACCATAAGCTAAACTGTAGAATCTTGTAAAGTGTGATGCATCTTGTAACTAGCACAAAGGAAGTCCAGATGAGGATCCATCGATGCATCCTCAACCCCTTTTCCCATGGGGTTGGGGTGTCACTTGAACAGTGATAATCATCTCAAGGCAAGGTTTACACTGCTGAGTGGCTAGCCCTGCCATGGTAGTTCATCTGTACCACTCACTCGCACCTGTGTCCAATCCTACTACTGCATATCTTTGCAATGTGGGAGGAAACTGGAGCACCCAGAGGAAACCCACATGACTACAGGGAGGGCATGCAGACTCCACACAGAAGGTAGTCCAATCAGGAATCGAACCGGAGAACCTCTTGCTGTGAGGTGACAATCCTAACCACTGCACCACCATAGGTTCATAGGTTCATAGGTTGGTACTAGGCTGTCAGCCCTAGGGCCTATACAAGCCTAGCCATAACAATTCCCTGGCTATTTCTTCCCATATTATTTACTTTCCTGGACCCCTGTCTAGCAGGGCGACTGACGTGTGATCCCCGGGGTGAATTTCCTTTCTCCCATCCAATCGTCAAGGTTCTTCTTGAAGAGGTCCAAAGAGGCACTCTGCTTGACATGTATGGGCAATCTATTCCAGAGTCTGGGGAGTCTCTGGGTCAGGAACCTATCCCTCCAGCATGTTTTGTTTATTGTGATGACAAGGTTTAGATCCCTGGAGCATGTAGCTCTGAGGGATTGGGATTTCTTTAAGTGTAGCATGTCCAACAGCTCTGGGTTTGACATGGCCTTGTATGTTAAGCAGAGATCGCCTCTGAGTAGACGATATGCGACAGAGTATAGCTGGAGTTTTTTAAGTCGGTCAGCGTAGGGCATCTGCTTTAGGCCTGTGATTCTTTTAGTGAGGTATTTCTTAGGCCTTTCCAGTTGTTGCAGATGTCTTGAGAGGTGCATACTAAATGGGGCGTTGTATTCTATAATGGGTCTAATGAGGGATGAGTACAGTGGGACAATGACCTCCTTTTTTCTGGATGAAAAGCCCTTCGTGATGAGGTGTGCCACATAGAAGGATTTCCTGACTGTTGTGGCGATGTGATTATCGAAGGTGAGACCACTGTCCACCTGTGTCCCTAAGTCTCTTATCACACTTTCTGTGTTTAGTGTACTGCCACCTATATGGTAATTCATGGATACATGTTTTTTCCCAAAGGGGATAACAATACATTTCTTGGCATTGAGCTTGAGCCCACAGCTTCTCTTCTCAGATGAGGATGTATCCATGTATATCCATTACAATTCCAGTCTAAACCCAAATGCTAATAACTCAAATACACAATATATACACATCTATTTATTTGCATTTGTTTATGGGAAAGTTAATCTGGGCAAAGACTTCCCTTTAAGCAGAGTCCCTGGGAGAAAAAGCTCCAAAAAATGCATAAAAATACAGAATGTAAGAGCAAGAATACAGAATTGCAAACTGCATTGAAAAATGCTTCAAAAGTGTTGTTGTACAATTTAAAAGAAGCACATCTGCATCAAATATCACTGTACAATTTAAAAAAAACAGGCTGTTTAGAACTAAACAGAATGAGGTGATATGAGCTAAGCTTCTAAAAACTAAAAATTTTAAATTTAATATCAAAATATATTCTAGTACTAAATAAAAATAAATACAATGTATAACAGTATAGCAGGAAAAGGAATGAAATTGATTTAAACAAATAACTTAAAACATACTGTTATAGCAAGGGCGTGAAACAGTGCTTGAAACTGGAGTACCGGAGCAGCCAAAACAGCTAAAACATGCACTTGAGTCTAAGCCACATTTGTGTAAATGACAACCACAGAAACAGAAACCATGGCATTGAGAAATTATTTCGTGTGAGGGAAGCACTATGCAACAGGATCTGGAATTTAAACTGTCCATGATTCACAGACTGGGGCTATACATACACCTAAACAAAATGATACTACACTTACATGTAATATCATTTAATTTGCATGAAGGGCAGCCACGGTGGTGCAGTGGATAGGATTGCCGCCTCACAGCAAGAGGTTTTCCGGTTTGATTCTCAGCTGGGGTGCCTTCTGTGTGGAGTCTGCATGTCCTCCCTGTGGTTGCGTGGGTTTCCTCCAGGTGCTCCGGTTTCCTCCCACATCCCAAAGACATGCAGTAGGTGAATCGGACACTCTAAATTGGCCCTAGGTGTGAGTGTATGCATGTGTGTGCCTTCTGTGGAAGGTTGAGCACCAGACTAGCAACTCGACACTGTGAAACTCCACTACCAATCGTGAGCGGATGGAAGATCCGCTGTGGCGACCCCTAACCGGGAAAAGCCAGAAGAAGAAGAAGAACTAGCCACATTGCCCCTATTCTGCAAGACAGACAATGTAAAACTCTCCTGATCTCTTTGTGTAGCATTTCCCCTACACTATTCCATTTTTAGATCCCAGGTGAAATGATTTTTGATGGGGTCAAGTTTCCTTTCATTCTCACCCCACTTTCTTTAGTATTCGTACTCAGAGGCCAGTCCATCCTTGAGAAAGAACAATCACAAAATAAAAAGAATATTATACCACATTCTTTCTGCAAGATGATGGGATTTTTAAAGTCAGCTAAACTGTATATAATTCAAGTGTAGACACGCTGCAATATGTGTAGTGAGTGAACAAACAAAATGAAGCAATGTACCAAACAAAAGAGTCTATGAGTAGATTAAAACCAAAATATGTTTTTTTTTTGCATCTGAAAGGAATCTTATCTATGTATGTAGTGTAAAGAAATTTTACAGATTTAAAGAGATTAGGTCAGACAAGATGTTTGAATGAATAAGGCAACAGATACAAGACCTGATAAACAAAGGGATCCATCCGAGAAACAGTGAACACTGAGGAATCAGAAGATGAACGAGAGCTGGAATTGTAAAAATGAATATTAAGTGTTCTTATAAATAATACTCTGAGAGTGTAGGAAGGTAGTATATGCCATGATACTGAATTCAGGTTGGTATAGATCATATGGTTGTAAAGGAATGACTAGAGTCTGAATAATACTTCTTGGACAAAAGAGTGTTTGGATTTCAGGATGAGAATGTACTATTTCAGAGAGTAACATTTATTTAAAGGGAATACTCCTGGTTTTCAGGATAAGAATGTACCATTTCAGAGGGTAACATTTATTTAAAGGGAATACTCCTGCATATGAGACTGCAGAAACAGAAAATCTATAATAATCCTTAGCAATCCAGCAAGAATTTTTTACTGGTCACCTTTAACAACATAGCTGACAGTACATTACCCAAGAAGCAGCCAAGAACATCTGACAAGACAAGATGTTAGCAGAACTAAATAACGCAACTTGCTTTTTGGGGTATTATGTACAAAATCTGTTATGCAATAATCAAGTTGAATTAATACTGAAACCATTGATTTTTGCTTAATGTTGACAGTGTGGTAACAATAGAGCATAAGCTAAACAGGAGAGAGAAACAGAAAATGGATTGGGCAAAATATAATAAACATAGAAATCAGCAGCTGGCAAACACCTTTTTAATTTGAACAGCTAATAGAAAGCTTTTCACATAAAACAGAGGAGATGGTGCGATTCCTCTAAGTTAAGATCTTGACAAGTTGTAGAAGGTGTACCACGTGAATGCCCTTCAGCTTTCAATAAAAACAGTCAGAAAAATGACTTCTTGTCTAGGCAGGCATGTGATAGGATGATATTCTAGCTGTTCCTTTCACACTAATTAATAGTTTATATATAAACTAAGAAGAAGAATGGTTCTTACATGTATAAAAAGTTATTTGTTGCGGAAGTCTGCTGTTGCTGACACTAACTCATATGTTGAAAAAGAGAGAAAGAAAGGGAAAAGTAAACTCAACCAAACAATAATGTGGCTGACCCCGTGGTCAGCTTTCAAGAAGAAATCAGTCATCGCTTTCTTCAGAGCTGAAATGGAAAGGTTAATTAAAAATATGACTTGTTGATGGCCGAATATATAAAATTAAGAATTTGGTGCTAGAATTTATATCATACATAGATACAAAGATAATTGAGTTGAAGCGAGCTGTGTCTGAGCATTTGGGTCAACTGCTTACATTTAAATCCAAACTGGGTAAATAAATGATTTGGACTACATGGAATGAAGGCAGGTTGACTTGGAAGATTGTATTAAATGAAGCATCAGATTTATGAGCATTTCAGAGAAACAATTCAGCAGTACTATGCCTCCTTTTATCAGGCAAAACTGTGCAGAATGGTTGGATCCCCCCCCCCCCCCAATATTATTACTGTGTGGGCACACAAAGAGTCTTCCTTCCACTGTCCCAGATAGAGAGATTTCCCCAAGTCATTGCTGGTGCAGGTCACCTCTTACACTTTGAAGAAAAAGGTTAATCTATTCTCTGGGCTCCAGGGAAGGTAATTGCTTTTAATGGTGTTAGGGTTTGAGCTGAAAATAATTGTGGCCCAGAGATAAGAGCTAGGAGAGCTGCCTTTCACCCAGAAATTTCTATATACCAAAGAAATATGCGGGAATTCCGGCTTTTATATTCATATAAAGGTATGGCTTCCTGGGGGCCTGCACACATTTGAATCAGCCAAGAAGGTCACTCATAGACTTCAAAATTGTTTACTTCCAAGTTACAAGTTGATTCAACCCTCTTGACTTTTGCAGCATGTAGTGGGATACAGAAGTATACCTCAACAGTGTCTAAAGTCAAATAACCTTTCCCTTTACAAATTCTGCAGAAAGCTGCATTTGTGGTGAAGGCTTCTTTGGATGTTATAGACAACAAACAAAGTGTTAGAACCCAGTTGGATGGTGAATATGTTCTCATTTAAACAGGTAATATAGTTGTCTGTGAGTGTAGATAGGAGATTGTGATTCTGGCTGGCTGTTAATAAATCAATCTGTCTTCAGTACTGTGAGTGTTTAATTTAGCATTTCTTGCATCTGTCTCTCTAATGGGGTAAAATCTGAGTGCTGTGGGCCGGTGCAGAGACTCCTCCTTGGGAGTCACAAATGTATGCTTGCAACATAGTTTATTGTCATTTGTGCAATTGGTTAATAGTTTTGGTGTGATGTGTTTTTGTTAAAGAAATCTCTTTTCACTGCCAAATATATATATATATATATATATATATATATATATATATATATATATATATATATATATATAGTATGCTTCTTTTAAATAGACTATTTGCAAGATGCAAGTTTGCTTCACAAAATACCACCTGGGCAGAATGCACAAACTTTTTGAATGATGGCAGCATATACTGGTACTATATGGAATACAAATACCTTTACTCGTCCAATCAAGAGAGTAAGGGTATTTAAATGCTTAAAACAAGCCAGACCTCATTTTGTCCTCCTACAAGAGACACTTCTAAATATTCAGAAGAACCTGTAGTTCAAAATTTATTTTTCAATTTATTCCAATGGGAGAAAAAGAGGTGTAGACATTCTAGTGAGAAATGGAATGATATTTGATCCTTGAGAACAAATAAAAAAGTTAGATATACAGGGATCAGGGCCATTTAAAATGGTTATTTAATCACTGTCATGAGCTCTTATATCCCATCAGGCACCCCCACAATTTTGATTGGAATGATGCACAGGAATGGGCAGGATTATGAGATGGAATTGTTAGACAGTCACTTCATGCACTCAGGACAAAGATTTTTTTTCATCCCTTCTCAGAAAAGCGTTAAAGAGATTTGCATCCATAATGGAATTAGTGGGCATCCATAAGCATTTACATTTGCCTGTCCCAGTTTACACATGCTTCTTAAGTTTGTCTCATTTTCTAGAATATATACATGCTAAGGAGCACACTTATAAAAGGAGCTTATTTATGATCCAATTTACTATTCAGACCGTGTTTTTTTTTTTACCTTGAATTAAGGAAAATTTGAGCATCATTGGAACCATCCGTATTACTAAGATTCGCAGTCTAAAATTCATAGTCTTTCAAGAGGCAGTTGAATGCCTACCTTGTCAGTTGGGTAGGATTTCGGACTTTGCTGGCAGCATCTATTCCATCACAAAGGGTGACATTTAAAGTGTCTCAAGGCATTTCTAATGGCACACACTGAGACAGTTGTTCAGAAATCTTGTATGAACAAAGAAAGGCTATTATTTCCTCCAGGACAGCCTAATTTTATATATATACAGCTGACAGAAAGCAAAATTAATAACTTCATAGACTGTATGATGGATCAGACTAGGAGATCTCTTAAACTTGCATATTTTGGTAACTCCTGTAAATCCCAGAATTTTTTTTTAATCAGGCTTTGGCAACAAACCTGTGCCATGATGGTTACCAAAATATTGGATGGCTCATCCAAAATGATTTCTTCCACATATAAGATAAAGGACTATTTTTCCCATCACCATTTAATACTGTGTACACAGAAAGCTCCATGCAATCTGCATCAGACATTAGGGACTTGCTCGTGTGAGTCGCTGTTATTTGATCTCTTCTGTTTGACCAGGTCTGATCGCTGCTCTAGCTTACTCATTGAGAAAAGAGACAAGACACAGGCATTTTCTCCCTCTCAGCCTTCTACCCCTAAAAGTGAACAGATTATTTTGCATATAGGATTCTAACCCCCCTTTCACGTAGGGCTAAACTGCCCTTCATTTAACAGGGTTGACTCCATTCTTTCTGGAAACAACCATCCTGCCACATGATCAGGAGAGTCTTCTACCCTCTATATAACCAGAGGTAAATGACAGGATTATGATCAAGTTGTCTCTTAGTCACTTTCAAACTTCTCTGAGATTTGCCAATGAGATACAGTATGTCACTTCCACAGTGTCAAGACTATGGTTAATAACTAGTTGTGAGAGCATGTTAAAAGCAGTTCTTCTCTCAAGACTTTTACGTATTTTTTCTTCTCAAGTTTAAGTTTGGGTCCCCTAGAAGGAAAAAAATGTGCTCAGAGAACTAGAGCGATGTCTTTAAGCATGCATTCCAACAAGTGGTTGCCTATCACAGCAAGAGCATCCCTGTAGTTCAGCTCACTGACACTGAAGCTGCTGTTCAACAGATACTGCTCACTTCTTGCTTAAACTACAGACCGATGGCAATACATATTCTGTCTGATAGTGATCTCTTCAATGTGGCCATCGGTAAAAGATCTTCTCATTTAAATTAGATAATGGGCAAATCATGCATTGATACCTTATTGGACAACAAAAGTTCTCCCACAGGATATTAATGCTCAGATATCCCCTGGTAAAAAAAAAACCATCTCTGCTGCATATTAAGCTGCCATGAAGCACTGATGGAAAAAAAAAACAGCTGCCATTTTTTGCATTCACTAAATGCGGATTTGCTGTTTAGTGAGAGTAAAATAAAAAAAAAGTAAAGAAAGAAAAAATAAAAGTGTCTGTGAATGTGTGTGTGTGTGTGTGTGTGTGTGTGTGTGTGTGTGTGTGTGTGTGTGTTGTGTGTGTGTGTGTGTGTGTGTGTGTGTGTGTGTGTGTGTGTGTGTGTGTGTGTGTGTGTGTGTGTGTGAGAGAGAAAAAAGGATTCAGGAAGAAAACGGAAGAGAGAGAGAGAGACTTTGCTGATACCTCTCAACTTTAGATCAAGAATTCTGGATAAAGGTAAAACAGACCAAAAATCCGACAGACTTTAAATGTAACTGTTATCAAAACATACATTTTCTGTACACTAAGCATAAAAATGTGATGTCTGACTTCATTGACTGACAGTAATTTTTAGTTATTTACCAGAGAATTCAAATGTTTTCAAGGGACAGAGCAAAATTAGGAACAGTTGAGAGGCAGGGCGGGGGTCCACTGCCTTTCACTGAATGACCTTTTTCATTCATTTGATAATAATAAAACATCTAAAATGTACTCAGTCAAGAAAGCTGTAACTGCTGGGTGTGTGTGTTTGTATGAGAATGTCCACACCTGTGCACCTGTATGGGGAGGGTTATATACTTCTGTAAAGTCTATTTGAGATGTAAAATACTTCCTCCAACAACAATTACATATCCTACAGCAAGTATGAAACAACAGACAGAGGAACTATTTTACATCAAAAATATAAAAAAAAGCATACTAATAAAAATATACCAAACAAGTTAGCAGATAACCTGTTATTTAAACATAATAACATCCTGTAGGACAGGTGTTATCAGGAAATAAAGTGCCTCAGAACACCCCCCAGATGATTGGTAATTTCTCTAAAAATGCCCATCCTGTCCGGTATTATTACTTGCTAAGTCTAGCTACATGGAACTCACTAGTTATCAAATTACAAAGCTTTAACAAATTATACTATGTTCAGGATTACGAATTTCATGGATTTTTCATCACTCTGAGATATTTATTTGACCAGATTGATTAAAACACTATTCCTAACAACTATTAGATTACATTCTGTTACTCTTCAGCAAAGGCTGGATCAATACACGATAAAATTCTGAGCTATATAGCTAAGATAGCATGTTGTCCTTCAGCAATGTTTCAATACTGGCTAGAAAGTAAGGCTTAACTTTACTCATCCAAGCCTCCAAGAAGGAACACTTATTGTTAATATGTTATATTTAATACTGCAATCTTTACCACTCCCCAAGTATAAGAACTGAAGACAGTAGTACAATTGTGGAAGACATTTCCTACAACCAAGTTTATTCACACAGTCAGACCAGTGGCCATAATGTGGCAATGAAGAAAGGTTTCCTCTGTAAGTACTTATGTTTTCCAGTCTATGTTGAATTTAGACTACCTATTTCTGGAACAGCAGGCAAGAAAGCAGAGTTGTTAGAAGCAACTGATCTGTAGAAACAGTGGATTACTTCATAAGGTCTGTATCTAGTAACATCTATATTTTTTATGTTCTCTTCTAATACTCATCTAAATGCAAGCAGTACTTACTTGTTTCTTCTCTAACAAATATTTTTACAGGGAGGATTTGCAATGATAACAGACATTATACAACACCCCCCCCCATTAATATTCCAAAATGTGGACGCTGATTGGTCAGCATGCACATTGTAAATCAGACTTATACTAATGGAAAAAGGTCCAGTCGCCTGGACATTTTCCATTAGTATAAGTCTTTTTTTACAGCAACGGAGAATGCAAGATGCCCGTTGCTTTTTAGACACTGTCTCGCTATGTTAAAGGAGTTTAACAAAGAGAGAGACAGCTTTAAAAAAAGTAACGGAGATCTTCCTTTCTCCATTGCTTTTTTTGAAGCTGTCTCACTATGTTAACGTAGCGAGACACTTTGTAAAAAGCAACAGAGATCTTGCTTTCTCCTTGCTTCCACCCACAGCTCTGATGTACTGCGTAAGCATATGCATGCACAGTACATCAGAACTGCCGCAGAATACCAGACAGCTGCAGAAGGGCAGCACGGAGGCATTATACAATGCCATTATTTAAGAAAAGTAAGTATTTTTTTCTTAAATAATGTCATTGTATAATAGCAATAACCCACTTCTGGGTGTGGGTAATGCTGGGGTTACCCACGGTTGTCTTTGTTTGGCCACTTGGGCTTCACCCTCATGACCAAACCACACCAACCGTGGGTAAATCCAGTATTACCCACACCCAGGCGTGGGTTATTGCCTAAATACTGTATGGAGAAAATGTGTTTAGTGCATCAAAATACATTTATACTAACCTCTCCCAAACACATTAGACACATTAAACATTTTACTAAAGTCACAGTTACTGTAAGTCTGAGGGAGATAGGTGCTGATTAAGTGTTACTGTTTGCAAGGTTTTATTTTCTTTATAGCACAGCACTTGCTGCATTTGTATATTAAAAAACACCTAAACTTTTCATAGCCGTAATTAGAACTTAAACACCATTAACAAGTAGCTCAATAGACTTGTGTCCTAAAAAGCAATGTAAATAAATTATTCAGCATCTGGTAAAACAGAATTTTATTATGAAAAGTAAGCTTTCACCTAGTAAACCTGGTTACAGTTAGTAAAAGCTTATCTCCTGCAATAAAGTTGTATTTATTTAACAGTTATTTAATATTTTTAATGTTCAGACCTTGAAATCTGGAGTGATTTGTAGTGATGGTATGATGACAGCTCTATTATCATGCAGGTATTTTGTGCTTCCATTTGCTACATGGAACAAGGCTAGAATGTGAATGCTAAGCAGAGAAAAGTTTTCACTAAGCAAACTCCACAGAGAGCAAGTTTTAGTCACATGCATCCTTGACATTGTGTTTAGAGTTGCAGTGTTCATTTAAAATATTAGATTTAGTTAACATGTAATTAAACCAATGACCAACATTGCAGACTTGCAGCGTGCATCCTTATGCATCCTCAATGTATTTTCCAGCTTCTGCCACAATAAGGATGCCACTATAAAGGAAAAAAACATTTGTTGCCACTGCAGAGAGGCTGGAGCTTGGCCCCAGGTATGGTGCAAGAGACTTGTGTCAGAGTACAGACCTGGTATCTTAAGGGGCTGGCAAGAGAAGGAAAACAGAGTAATCAGTGGCAGGCTGTCTTATTTCAGGGGGAGTGGCAAAGGTAACCCACTGTAGGAGTATTCCATTGTAGACTTTAGAAAGCATATTCATGAAATGTTTGCAGCTGGTATGGTTTGTGATGACATGCAGAAAGCAGTAGCAAGACGATGCCACAGTGGGGATGTGCTGAATGTATTAGATTGCGTGAGATGCCACAGTAGGCCAGTAGTGCATGTATTAGATTGCATGCGATGCCACAGTGAACTTGTGCTGTATGTATTAGATTACAAGCGATGCCACAGTGGGCCTGTGCTGCGTGTATTAGATTGCAAGCGATGACACAGTGGGCCTGTGCTGCGTGTATTAGATTGCATGTGATGCTACAGTGGACCTGTGCTGCATGTATTAGACTGCATGCATGACTCATTTAGAAAAATTAGAGCATATAAGGTATAAACTCCAAGCCTGTTATACACGATTGTCATATCAGCAGCCAGCTTTCACTTTCTTCCCCATCTCATGACAGCCAGGGAACTGAAGGATCAGATGAAGTGTTAGGAAGGCTAGATGATCAGACATCAGACTGGTAAGCATGAAAATGGATTAAAACAGAACTAAAAAAAAAAAAAAAAAAAAACTGTAAGCCTGTTACCTACCTTTCCTGTAACTAGTGTTCCAGATACAGATTTGCGGTATCCAGGACTGTATGTAAGCTTCTGAGCCCCCCAAGCCTTTCTGTGTTGGAGGGAAGGGTTCTAGCTTATCAGTGGGAGTGGTAAGCACTAGGTAACCTGTCTACCACATAATGAGTGGTTCTGGCCCAGAAATTGTAGTTATTGGCTGTTTGGGCAATCTCTTCCATCTCTCTCAACTTTCTGATTTGAACGCCTGTATTTGCACTTGTTTCTGTCCTGTAACTTGTCTAGTGCAGATATAGATTCTTAGTTTTAGCACTTAAATTTGCTTATTCATGTTCAGCACTTGTTCAGAACTTGTAAGCACTAAATAAGCTACTAATTACTATAGCACTCAATCTTCCTCATTACCTAGAGGAAAACAGTTTTTGTACTTACTTTTCTCACTTGCTTAGATAAAAACAGGTGTTGTACTCACTTTCCTCAATTATCTAGAGGAAAATAGGTATTTATTCAGGCATGTCCAAGGGTCAACTCCTAGTGTTCTCTCCTGTCTATTTGTTGAATCTGGGCATCTAGAGGCAATGTAGAAATTGCCTCATGTACACAGACAACCCTCTCCTCCTACCACCCAACACTACAACCTGTGAGAGATGCACTTATCTAGCCAAACTGGAGGTAAAGCTGTCTCCAACCAAGACTGAACTTGACAGTCATGAGGAGAAGGTAAACATTTGCACCACACCACACTCATCACATAATCTCACTAAATCTACACCACCAAAATCCACACATAGTAACACAAAAACATTCACGGAGGCTCTCAATAAAAATCTGTCTAAGCAACAGAGACCTCCAAAGCAGAAATGCAAGCAACCTCCATCCCCCAACACAACCCAAATGACACATAGCCCACAGATTCAGTGTGCCACTCAACCACAGCCAGTAAGGCAAAACAGCATACCCAATACAATAGTCATAGGTGACTCTATAGTCAGGCACACTGATGTCCCACACACCAGGCTAAACAAGGAGAAGGTTACTGTCAGCTGCCTGTCAGGTGCCAGGATCTGCCACATAACCCACGCAATCAGGTCACTCCACAACAAGTACAAATATGACTCTGTCATTGTCCATGTTGGTGTGAATGACCTGAGACGTACCTCCCTGGACTACATGAAAACAGACATGGAAGAGCTCTCTGATCTTGTAGCCCAGGCAGGTATGACCCTAGCCCTGAGTAGCAGTCTGCCATTGCCCAGAATGATACCGCAGTACAAGGACAAAATGATTGACTTCAACAATTGGCTAAGCTTCTGGTGTCATTCTAAGGGGATCCAGTATCTGTCGGCCTGGGATGACATGGTCGACAGACCACGATGTTTTGCCACAGATGGCCTGCACCTGTCGCCCCTGGGATTCCGGATACTGGCTAAGGCTCTTGCTGCCCCCATAGTGCCTTTTCTAGGCAAGGTTCAAATGACAAATTCACCACCATAACAGGAACAGGCAAGCAAAAACTGAGGGTAATGCTACTCAATGCTAGAAGTCTAAACCTCAAAATGCACTCCCTCGAGGCACTCCTTAAAATGGAGAACATTGATATCTGTGCAGTGACTGAGACCTGGTTCAAGGCTCCAGAGAGCACCCCTGCACTACCAGGCTATAACGCATACCACACTTTTCGGCCATGTGACCTGGACCAAAACACCAAAGGTGGAGGTGTGTCCATATTCCTTAAGGATATCCACACCTCCAGGCTAGTTGCTCAGCATAATGCATCCGAGGTTATCCAAGTGCAACTAACTCTGGGCAAAACTACAATCCAAATTGTAGCTTGCTACATTTCCCCCACCATGCCCAAGGATTCCCACATCTCTTTTCTTGATGTATTGGAAAATATTAGGGTTCAACCAAACACCTTAATAATGGGTGACTTCAACTACCCCACCATTAACTGGGAAAACTACTCATATACCAACTCCTTAGCTCAACTCTTTCTGGAATTCATAATCTCCAATGTCCTGGATCAACTTATCCACACCCCCACCAGGGGCAAAAATATCCTAGACCTAGTCATTACCAACATGAGTGACTGGTGTTCCACACCTGAAGTCAACTCCTCGTTGGTCCTATCCAACCATAAGCTAATCACCGTTGATATCCACATCCTGCCCCCAACCCCCCCATTAAGGAAACCATGGTAAAAAATTTCTCCAAAGCCAACTTCATGCTTCTTAAGACAGAAGTGTTGAACTTCATGACACCCATGCAGATGAACAATACAGTTACAACTGCTGAATCCTACACAAATGCACTCTATAAGCAATTACACAAGTGCATGGATCGTGCTATCCCAAACAGAACCAAGATGCTATCCTCCAAAAAAAGGAAGCCAATCTGGTGGTCCCCTGCCATAAACAAACTGTATAACAGAAGGAAGAAACTGTTGCAAAAGAGAGTAAAATCCCATGAGTGGAGGAGCTCCCTGGTCAGCCTCAGTAAGAAGCTGAGATCCCTTATAAGATCCTCCAAAGCTAGCTACAAAAACAAAATCACCACTAATTCTAAGGACAACCACAAAGCATTCTATAGCTATATCAAGAATCTCGATGGCAACACCCAGATCTGCTCTGAGTTACAGCACAACGGCACGAAAATTACAGAACCAACTGATATTGCCAACATTCTGCCAGATAGGTTCAGTGCTAACTTTACCCCCCCCCCTCACCCCCTAAAGGGCCCATATCTATACATGAAGAATGCAGAGTCCCTGTAATCACAACTATGCAGGTAAAAGCTGCACTGTCTAATGCCAAAAACACAGCATCCATGGGACCGGACAACATCCCAGGCTACGTTTTACACGAAATTCAGAATGAACTGGCTCCCCACTTAAGCACCATGTTCAATAATAGCCTCACATCAGGCTTTGTGCCTACTGAATGGTGCACAGCAACAGTTTTCCCACTCCACAAAGGGGGAGCCACCACTGATCCCGGGAACTATCGACCTATTAGCCTGATGAGTCTGATCTGCAAGGCCATGGAACATATCATCATGGAACTCATAAACAAAGACATTGGCAACTTCCAAACTCTGGATCCCACCCAGTTCAGGTTTGTGAAAGGCAGATCATGCCTCCTGAACCTGATCAACTTCTTTGAGGCAGTCACCAAAGCCATAGATAAGGGTAAGGTGGTTCACACAGCCTATCTTGACCTCACCAAGGCTTTCAACACCATCCCCCATTCTGGAATTATAGCTAAACTCACTAAACTAGGTATAAATCCCTACATCACAAGATGGATTGCCAACTGGCTCACTGACAGAACCCACACTATAAAAGTTGCAGACTCCAAATCTGACCTCAAAGTAGTGACAAGTGGAGTACCACAGGGTTTCATCCTGGGACCTCTCCTGTTTGGTATCTACTTCTCTGAAATGCAGGCTAACACAGAAGGCCTCTGGCTAACGAAGTTCACAGATGACTGCAAACTAGGAGCCATAGTCAAGTCCCCAAATGATGTGGAAATCCTACAGAAGGGCCTCGCTGAGACAGATGCCTGGTGTCAGAGCCATGGCGTCAAGCTCAATGCCAAAAAGTGCAGTGTCAGCCCCTTTGGTAAAAACTCTGTACCCATGAATTACCACATAGGCAGCAATCTACTTAACACCGAATGTGTGATAAGAGACCATGGGACCCAGGTGGACAATAGTCTCTCCTTTGATAGTCACATTGCCACAGTAGTCAGGAAGTCCTTCTACATGGCACACCTCATCATAAAAGGGTTCTTATACAGGAAAAAAGAGGTCATTGTTCCCCTCTACTCAACACTCATTAATCCCATTATAGAGTACAACGCCCCTTTTGGAATGTACCTCACAAGACATCTGCAGCAGCTGGAAAGGCCACAGAAGTACTTCACAAAGAGGATTACTGGCCTCAAAAAAATGCCCTACACTGACCGCCTCAAAAAACTCCAGCTTTACTCCGTAGCATATTGCCTACTCCGAGATGATGTCTGCCTAACATATAAAGCTATGTCAAACCCAGAGCTGTTGGACATGCTACACCTAAAGAAATCCTAATCCCTCTGAGCTACATGCTCTAGGGACCTAAACCTTGTCACCACAATAAACAGGACATGCTGGAGGGATAGATTCCTGTCCCAGAGACTTCCCATACTCTGGAACAGGCTACCCATCTATGTTAAGCAAGTTCTTCATTAGCACTCTTCAAGAAAAATCTTGATGAGTGGATGGAAAATAGGAAATGCACCCCAGGGATCACTTCTGTGTCTCTGCTCGACAGTGGTACAGGAAAATAACTTAAAAAATAGCCCTGAGTAGCATTCTGCCCTCGCCCAGAATGATACCGCAGTACAAGGACAAAATGATTGACTTCAACAATTGTCTAAGCTTTTGGTGTCATTCTAAGGGGATCCAGTATCTCTCTGCTTGGGATGACATGGTCGACAGACCACGATGCTTTGCCACAGATAGCCTGCACCTGTCGCCCCTGGGATTCCGGATACTGGCTAAGGCTCTTGGTGCCCCTATAGTGTCTTTCTTAGGCAAGGTTCAAATAACAAATTCACCACCGTAACAGGAACAGGCAAGCAAAAACTGAGGGTAATGCTAGTCAATGCTAGAAGTCTAAATCTCAAAATGCACTCACTCGAAGCACTCCTTAAAATGGAGAACATTGATATCTGTGCAGTGACTGAGACCTGGTTCAAGGCTCCAGAGAGCACCCCTGCACTACCAGGCTATAACTCATACCACACTTTTCGGCCATGTAACCTAGACCAAAACACCAAAGGTGGAGGTGTGTCCATATTCATTAAGGATATCCACACCACCAGGCTAGTTGTTCAGAATAATGCATCCGAGGTTATCCAAGTGCAACTAACTCTGGGCAAAACTGCAATCCAAATTGTAGCTTGCTACATTATCCCCACCATGCCCCAGGATTCCCACTTCTCTTTTCTTGATGTACTGGAAAATATTAGGGTTCAACCAAACACCTTAATAATGGGTGACTTCAACTACCCCACCATTAACTGGGAAAACTACTCATATACTAACTCCTTAGCTCAACTCTTTCCGGAATTCATAAACTCCAATACTCTGGATCAACTTATCCACACCCCCACCAGGAGCAAAAATATCCTAGGCCTAGTAATTACCAACATGAGTGATCGGTGTTCCACACCTGAAGTCAACTCCTCGTTGGTCCGATCCAACCATAAGCTAATCACCCTTGATATCCACATCCCGCCCCCACCCCCCATTAAGGAAACCACAGGTAAAAAATTTCTCCAAAGCCAACTTCATGCTTCTTAAGATAGAAGTGGTGAACTTCATGACACCCATGCAGATGAACAATACAGTTACAACTGCTGAATCCTACACAAATGCACTCTAAAAGCAATTACACGAGTGCATGGATCGTGCTATCCCAAACGGAACCAAGATGCTATCCTCCAAAAAAAGGAAGCCAATCTGGTGGTCCCCTGCCATAAACAAATTGTATAACAGAAGGAAGAAACTGTTGCAAAAGAGAGTAAAATTCCATGAGTGGAGGAGCTCCCTGGTCAGCCTCAGTAAGAAGCTGAGATCCCTTATAAGATCCTCCAAAGCTAGCTACAAAAACAAAATCGCCACTAATTCTAAGGACAACCACAAAGCATTCTATAGCTATATCAAGAATCTCGATGGCAACACCCAGATCTGCTCTGAGTTACAGCACAACGGCATGAAAATTACAGAACCAACTGATATTGCCAACATTCTGCCAGATAGGTTCAGTGCTAACTTTACCCCCCCTCCCCCCCTTATGGGCCCATATCTACACATGAAGAATGCAGAGTCCCTGTAATCACAACTATGCAGGTAAAAGCTGCACTGTCTAATGCCAAAAACACAGCATCCATGGGACCGGACAACATCCCAGGCTATGTTTTACAAGAAATTCAGAATGAACTGGCTCCCCACTTAAGCACCATGTTCAATAATAGCCTCACATCAGGCTTTGTGCCTACTGAATGGTGCACAGCAACAGTTTTCCCACTCCACAAAGGGGGAGCCACCACTGATCCCGGGAACTATCGACCTATTAGCCTGATGAGTCTGATCTGCAAGGCCATGGAACATATCATCATGGAACTCATAAACAAAGACATTGGCAACTTCCAAACTCTGGATCCCACCCAGTTCAGGTTTGTGAAAGGCAGATCATGCCTCTTGAACCTGATCAACTTCTTTGAGGCAGTCACCAAAGCCATATTTAAGGGTAAGGTGGTTCACACAGCCTATCTTGACCTCACCAAGGCTTTCAACACCATCCCCCATTCTGGAATTATAGCTAAACTCACTAAACTACGTATAAATCCCTACATCACAAGATGGATTGCCAACTGGCTCACTGACAGAACCCACACTATAAAAGTTGCAGACTCCAAATCTGACCTCAAAGTAGTGACAAGTGGAGTACCACAGGGTTTCATCCTGGGACCTCTCCTGTTTGGTATCTACTTCTCTGAAATGCAGGCTAACACAGAAGGCCTCTGGCTAACGAAGTTCACAGATGACTGCAAACTAGGAGCCATAGTCAAGTCCCCAAATGATATGGAAATCCTACAGAAGGGCCTCGCTGAGACAGATGCCTGGTGTCAGAGCCATGGCCTCAAGCTCAATGCCAAAAAGTGCAGTGTCAGCCCCTTTGGTAAAAACTCTGTACCCATGAACTACCACATAGGCAGCAATCTACTTAACACCGAATGTGTGATAAGAGACCATGGGACCCAGGTGGACAATAGTCTCTCCTTTGATAGTCACATTGCCACAGTAGTCAGGAAGGCCTTCTACATGGCACACCTCATCATAAAAGGGTTCTTATACAGGAAAAAAGAGGTCATTGTTCCCCTCTACTCAACACTCATTAATCCCATTATAGAGTACAACGCCCCTTTTGGAATGTACCTCACAAGACATCTGCAGCAGCTGGAAAGGCCACAGAAGTACTTCACAAAGAGGATTACTGGCCTCAAAAAAATGCCCTACACTGACCGCCTCAAAAAACTCCAGCTTTACTCCGTAGCATATCACCTACTCCGAGATGATGTCTGCCTAACATATAAAGCTATGTCAAACCCAGAGCTGTTTGACATGCTACACCTAAAGAAATTCTAATCCCTCTGAGCTACATGCTCTAGGGACCTAAACCTTGTCACCACAATAAACAGGACATGCTGGAGGGATAGATTCCTGTCCCTGAGACTTCCCATACTCTGGAACAGGCTACCCATCTATGTTAAGCAAGTTCTTCATTAGCACTCTTCAAGAAAAATCTTGATGAGTGGATGGGAAATAGGAAATGCACCCCAGGGATCACGTCTGTGTCTCTGCTCGACAGTGGCACAGGAAAATAACTTAAAAAATAGCCCTGAGTAGCATTCTGCCCTCGCCCAGAATGATACCGCAGTACAAGGACAAAATGATTGACTTCAACAATTGGCTAAGCTTCTGGTGTCATTCTAAGGGGATCCAGTATCTCTCTGCTTGGGATGACATGGTCGACAGACCACGATGCTTTGCCACAGATGGCTTGCACCTGTCGCCCCTGGGATTCTAGATACTGGCTAAGGCTCTTGCTGCCCCTATAGTGTCTTTCTTAGGCAAGGTTCAAATAACAAATATACCACCGTAACAGGAACAGGCAAGCAAAAACAGAGGGTAATGCTACTCAGTGCTAGAAGTCTAAATCTCAAAATGCACTCACTCAAAGCACTCCTTAAAATGGAGAACATTGATATCTGTGCAGTGACTGAGACCTGGTTCAAGGCTCCAGAGAGCACCCCTGCACTACCAGGCTATAACTCATACCACACTTTTCGGCCATGTAACCTGGACCAAAACACCAAAGGTGGAGGTGTGTCCATATTCATTAAGGATATCCACATCACCAGGCTAGTTGTTCAGCATAATGCATCCGAGGTTATCCAAGTGCAACTAACTCTGGGCAAAACTGCAATCCAAATTGTAGTTTGCTACATTATCCCCACCATGCCCCAGGATTCTCACTCCTCTTTTCTTGATGTACTGGAAAATATTAGGGTTCAACCAAACACCTTAATAATGGGTGACTTCAACTACCCCACCATTAACTGGGAAAACTACTCATATACTAACTCCTTAGCTCAACTCTTTCTGGAATTCATAAACTCCAATACCCTGGATCAACTTATCCACACCCCCACCAGGGGCAAAAATATCCTAGACCTAGTCATTACCAACATGAGTGATCGGTGTTCCACACCTGAAGTCAACTCCTCGTTCGTCCGATCCAACCATAAGCTAATCACCCTTGATATCCACATCCCGTCCCCACCCCCCATTAAGAAAACCACAGGTAAAAAATTTCTCCAAAGCCAACTTCATGCTTCTTAAGACAGAAGTGGTGAACTTCGTGACACCCATGCAGATGAACAATACAGTTACAACTGCTGAATCCTACACAAATGCACTCTATAAGCAATTACACAAGTGCATGGATCATGTTATCCCAAACAGAACCAAGATGCTATCCTCCAAAAAAAGGAAGCCAATCTGGTGGTCCCCTGCCATAAACAAACTGTATAGCAGAAGGAAGAAACTGTTGCAAAAGAGAGTAAAATCCCATGAGTGGAGGAGCTCCCTGGTCAGCCTCAGTAAGAAGCTGAGATCCCTTATAAGATCCTCCAAAGCTAGCTACAAAAACAAAATTGCCACTAATTCTAAGGACAACCACAAAGCATTCTATAGCTATATCAAGAATCTCGATGGCAACACCCAGATCTGCTCTGAGTTACAGCACAACGGCACGAAAATTACAGAACCAACTGATATTGCCAACATCCTGGCAGATAGGTTCAGTGCTAACTTTACCCCACCCCCTAAAGGGCCCATATCTATACATGAAGAATGCAGATTCCCTGTAATCACAGCGACGCAGGTAAAAGCTGCTCTCTCTAAAGCCAAAAACACAGCATCCATGGGAACGGACAACATCCCAGGCTACTTTTACACGAAATTCAGAATGAACTGGCTCCCCACTTAAGCACCATGTTCAATAATAGCCTCGCATCAGGCTTTGTGCCCACTGAATGGCGTACAGCAACAGTTATCCCACTCCACAAAGGGGGAGCCACCACTGATCCTGGGAACTATCGACCTATTCGCCTGACGAGCCTGGTCTGCAAGACCATGGAATGTATTATCATGGAAGTCATAAACAAAGACATTGATAACTTCCAAACTCTGGATCCCACCCAGTTCGGGTTTGTGAAAGGCAGATCATGCCTCCTGAACCTGATTGACTTCTTTGAGGCAGTCAGCAAAGCCGTAGATGAAGGTAAGGTGGTTCACGCAGCCTATCTTGACCTCGCCAAGGCTTACGACACCATCCCCCCATTCTGGAATTATAGCTAAACTCACTAAACTAGGTATAAATCCCTACATCACAAGATGGGTTGCCAACTGTCTCACTGACAGAACCCACACTGTAAAAGTTGCAGACTCCAAATCTGACCTCAAAGTAGTGACAAGTGGAGTACCACAGGGTTCCATCCTGGGACCTCTCCTGTTTGGTATCTACTTCTCTGAAGTACAGGCTAACACAGAAGGCCTCTGGCTAATGAAGTTCGCAGATGACTGCAAACTAGGAGCCATAGTCAAGTCCCCAAATGATGTGGAAATCCTACAGAAGGGCCTCACTGAGACAGATGCCTGGTGTCAGAGCCATAGCCTCAAGCTCCATGCCAAAAAGTGCAGTGTCATCCCCTTTGGCAAAAACTCTGTACCCATGAACTACCACATAGGCAGCAATCTACTTACCACCGAATGTGTGATAAGAGACCTTGGGACCCAGGTGCACAGTAGTCTCTCCTTTGATAGTCACATCACCACAGTAGTCAGGAAGTCCTTCTACATGTCACACCTCATCATAAAAGGGTTCTCATCCAGGAAAAAAGAGGTCATTGTTCCCCTCTACTCAACACTCATTAGACCCATTATAGAGTCCAACGCCCCTTTTGGAATGTACCTCACAAGACATCTGCAGCAGCTGGAAAGGCCACAGAAGTACTTCACAAAAAGTATCACTGGCCTCAAACAAATGCCCAACACTGACCACCTCAAAAAACTCCAGCTTTACTCCGTAGCATATTGCCTACTCCGAGGTGATGTCTGCCTAACATATAAAGCTATGTCAAACCCAGGGCTGTTGGACATGCTACACCTAAAGAAATCCTAATCCCTCTGAGCTACATGCTCTAGGGACCTAAACCTTGTCACCACAATAAACAGGACATGCTGGAGGGATAGATTCCTGTCCCAGAGACTTCCCATACTCTGGAACAGGCTACCCATCTGTGTCAAAGTTCTTCATTAGTACTCTTCAAGAAAAATCTTGATGAGTGGATGGGAAATAGGAAATACACCCCAGGGATCACTTCTGTGTCTCTGCTCAACAGTGGCACAGGAAAATAACTTTCTTGGGTGGCGTAAGCTAGGGAACCTTGTTGGCTAGGCTTACATAGGCCCATGGGCCATTTGCTTAGTACCTACCTATGAACCTATGAACCTATTAAATCATGGTCTGATTAAGATGGTGACACTGCAGGCCGAGTGTTACAAGGACTGCACAGCACTTAACTGTGTGTCTCTGACATACTCGTATTTTGTGCTTTATGTTAGATTTTATGAATATAAGGCTGAAATTAATTCTGTTGTAAATATGCTGAAAGAAAAAGCTTGCTTAAATGCAGAAACAGAGTTTAGTAATATGTGATCAGCAGTCATACTAAATGACCATGGCTTGGAAAATAAGGAACCTGCTGAATGGACATTTTTCCCTTACAGACTTAAAAACAGGATGTATGCAAGAGCAAAAATGCAAAATCTGCTTTTAAAGAATGGACAATGACACTGTGACAATGTGTTTCCTCAAAAATATGTTTTTCTGCATGGAAAACAGGACATGTTTATCAGCATTGGCACAAAAACAGATGTTCTTATACAAAGATCCAAATAGAATACTGGATGATCACACTGTCAGAACAATGTGTTTCCTCAAAAACATGTTTTTCTGCATGGACAACAGGACACTGTTATCAGCATTGGCAAAAGAACAGATGTTCTTGTACAAAGATCCAAATAGAATACAGTATGTTCACACTGTCAGAAAAGCTGGTCTCTTACAAGACATTGTTAAACAAGGAAGCTTAGTATTGTTTCTACAGGATGAGCAATTCTCCAAAATAGAATATCAAGAGGAAATGTATATGTTTATGCATGACTAAAAGTGTATATAAAGAGCTGTATAAATCCAGTTATGTTAGAGGTATGGTAAGGACACAAGTCCTGAGGCAAATGTTATATCTCTCACATCATCTGTACTATATGAGAAGTAAAGTTGGAACAGTACTTTAAGCTGCAACGTTGGTCCATTTGGGTTATTATAAAAAGTTATTTGTTATTGCTCTCTAAAGTTGATGCTGCAAAGTATATTCTCTCATCAGTGTATATTCTGCAAGTTTCTGTATGCAACAGACTGTGAATGCAAATATAACCAGACTATGAATTTTAGCAGAATCCAGCCAGCAAGACTGAGTGTCTTAAGAAGAACACTTCAAATCCCACAGCAAACAGCAAGTAAGCTCCAGTAAGCAGAGCTCCATATAATTTTTCAATGGCAAGCTAGCCTGCATTTGAACCTACAATCTGCATTCAAACACAGGAGGAGTGATGGTAAGCCCTGCAGAGGGTCACTTCAGTCAAATTGCAGTAACTAACATTTGTACGTATGTGTAAATCCTAAACAGAAGTATTCCAGTTTATGCAGCTTGCAGTAGTAAAGTTTTTTAGACGTCTAAAATCCGGAGTGAGACTAGTTCAAGAAATTCGCAGTGCCATAAATTCTCCAAGAAAAGGTGAATGTCCACTTGTACAGCGGTCTGCTGCCTGTTGTGCTTCACCAGCTTCTCAAGTGACTCTGAAAAATTTCTAGCCATCAACAACAGCAGCCTGATCACCTGTTTTCTTGCTAACTGGTAAGACTTTTTTCTGTGTCACATATTTAGTGTGGATGATGTTAAACAGTTTGTATATTCTTAAGATAGTTTGTATATTCTTACATAGTTTGTATAGTCATAGACAGTTTGTATATTAGACAGTATGGATATTATTTATAATTCATGCAGGAGTAAACCAAACTTTAGTAAATTGCAATGTTGGTATACACAGCACATTAGTAAATGTAAAACCTTATTAGGGCAGGTTGATAGTAAGGCATTATGCAAATGTATTACAATATTTGACTGGTATCTCAAAGAAAACCATGTGGAATATGACAAATGTTTATTGTGTGCTTCAACAAAAACTGCATTTTGTGTATTATGCCATAAAAAAGTATTGCATCATATTGCTAAAAAATAGACTGTAAAGATAGATCTGTTCATGATAAAGAATTAACTAAGGGTAAAGTGTTTCCATTAAATTCTGATGTTGAACAGTTATGTCCTGTCACCACATGTGAGTCAAATCAGTTACTGATAGAACCCCTAGTGCATTTTGTTACAAAGAAATGTAATAAACTTCTAAAAGACAGACACAATGAGTTCAGGAAGCTTAGACAAGTTATACATACATCTTTTCAAAAGTGCATAGGAGTTTCAAATTCAGCAGAACAGCTTACTAAAGAATGTCAGAAAGACCATGCAACATTACAGGAAATTCAACAGCAGTTGCTGGATAAAGGAAATGAATTAGCTGAACTGACAGAGACTGGGAACTTCCTACATACACAGTTAATCTGTGCAAAAGAAATATATTTTATAATATGTTTATGTTTTGAAAATGGTTAAGCATACATGGTAGGATGATAGAGACAAATCATTCTCAAATGTTTTACTTTCATTCAGTTAAAGCAAGACATCTATCAGTACTACAGTAAAGTAAAGCATATGACTGCCATTCTTAGCACAGTCAAAAGGTAAACAAAACTGTTCTAGTGTATAAAAATTAAATAAAAATAGATAATGAATAAAAATTTAAAGTCATAATGACATGCTTGTATAAAGATATGCAGATACAAGACAGACATGCATGTATGTTCTTTTCATCTAAAATACATCTGTTACAATACACAAGAATAACAGGCAGACAACAGCAAATATAAATAATATAAATATAAATGTGTTGGTTAAACTAATATCTATTTTGTTTTTTACAATTTGTTTATAATTGTATTGTAACACCAAACAGTTAAAGTTCTAAAATTTAAAAAGAAAATCACAGATGGTATTTGTCAAACAGTTTTTGTAAAATTAATGGCAGGACAGTTAAATAGTTAAATAAAAAAATACTGAAATCCATGTAAGCTAATTGTAATGTAGTATAAATGCATAGTTATGCAAATCACAATCACATTAAAGGAAAAATGCTAAAAGAATTAACTATAGTTTACAGAGTATGAAATGTGAGCTCTGACCTTCCTAGACTAAATGAATAGTTACTGGAAATGCTGGAAAGAAAAGATAAACAACAAGACTGATTGCCAGATAAGTAGCTTGAGTTTTTCTAAAGCATCATTGTTATTAAAACATAATTGTTAAAATGTTTACATGCAACACTATTTGGTAATTGTAATAAAATGTCACAATTGTGCATAGATGTCACTGATAATCTGTTTGCAAGTAAATGTTAAAAAAAAACTCAGTTGCATCAAGTACAGCCAGCAAATGGGCTATAGTATACATGCAGTTCAAATCAATTGTGCAGAATGGTATAAATACCTACTAGTGGTAGTAAACAGTAAAAGCTTTATAAAAAATTATCAAATCAGACAGGGGTCTATAGTTTGGTAACCTAATAAAATAAATGTATAACCAAAGTGTTGGGCTGACATACATTCTATTCTCACAGCATAAAGCAGTTAAACAATAGTGCAGTACTACAGGGGGAGGGGTACTTTCTCAGTTTTTAAACTGACTGTATAAGCAGTACTGCACAAGGGTCTAAAATAAAGCTATAGAAAAAATAAACAACAAGTGTCTGAAATAAAGCTACAGAAAAAATAAACAACAAGGGTCTGAAATAAAGCTGCAGGAAAAAATATCTCATTCCTTCTTGACAATACTCTTTTAGGGAGAGGAAAAAACAGGTATTAGTGTATTAAAAATACTGGTAAACTGGATTAAACCTGACAGGATAAGATATTTTACAAGTTGTTAATAGCTATCATAATGGTTATTATTGTATTGTTTAGTATGAAATTGTATTTACAACCTGTTAAACTGTAAAGCTATACAAGAGATGGTTTAAAAAACAAGAGATGGCTTAAAATTGATTACAGCTATACAAGAGAGAGTAAAGACGTAAAAAAACTGAACAAGATTGGTCACTATTTTAATATGTTTTTGGCAAAACAATGTTGGTATAAAAAAGCATGAATATTTTTAATTGCTGAGTATGTAGTTTAAAATAACAGGACATATGGGTTTGGTATCAATTCCACTAGATATTTCTAAAGAGACATAAACATTTTCCAAGATTTTGCTTAATATTAATGTTATTAAATTTGTAAGATTAGACTAAATGTACTTTATAGTCTTTGTATGTACAAATGCAGAAGAATTCAGTACAAATGATAGTCTTTGTATATACAAATGCAGAAGAATTCAGTACAAATGATAGTCTTTGTATGTACAAATGCAGAAGAATTCAGTACAAATGAAATTAATGTCTAGTAATGAATATGTGTAAAAAACCATGTTTTAAAAAAAAAATAAAAAATGGGTCCAGGGTACCTACTAGATTGAAATGCATGAATAGCAAACAGTCTATGTAAATACATACTGTACAGGATACATTGTAATAAGTTCAAAAGTAATTTGTCAAGTTGTAATATCACTGGTTTTACCCCAGTAAAATAATTGCTTTCAAATATTTATTATCTAAGCCCAGTTCAGTATTTTACCAAGATGTTATTGAGCAGTTCAGAGACATGAACACAATGTGATGGTTAAAATGACATTAAAACTGTGTATTTTCAGCAGTGTATAAATGCTTGCAGTAGCACATAGTTATTGTCTCTTATAGTTAATTCAACAGTTGCAAAGAGTTAATGAAACAGTTCTAAGTCATAAATTAAATTCTGTGATTGCAAAAGAATAAATTGATCAAGTTAAAAAAAATAACATTAAAGCAGACACAGGTCATAATTGATAAAATATTTTGACAGAATGGTCTGCAAAATAAAAAGTTTTAAATACATTCAGTTTTTGTAGTAATACTTAATATCATTGTATTAACTATGTAAAATAGCAATTTGACTTGTATCAAAAGAAGACTATAGGTTTGTTTCTTAATGTGTTTTCTATATAAAATGTTTTGAGTATGTTTAAAAACAGAGGGAATTGTTAGATTTTATGAATATAAGGCTGAAATTAATTCTGTTGTAAATATGCTGAAAGAAAAAGCTTGCTTAAATGCAGAAACAGAGTTTAGTAATATGTGATCAGCAGTCATACTAAATGACCATGGCTTGGAAAATAAGGAACCTGCTGAATGGACATTTTTCCCTTACAGACTTAAAAACAGGATGTAAATGCAAAATCTGCTTTTAAAGAATGGACAATGACACTGTGACAATGTGTTTCCTCAAAAACATGTTTTTCTGCATGGACAACAGGACACTGTTATCAGCATTGGCAAAAGAACAGATGTTCTTGTACAAAGATCCAAATAGAATACAGGATGTTCACACTGTCAGAAAAGCTGGTCTCTTACAAGACATTGTTAAACAAGGAAGCTTAGTATTGTTTCTACAGGATGAGCAATTCTCCAAAATAGAATATCAAGAGGAAATGTATATGTCTATGCATGACTAAAAGTGTATATAAAGAGCTGTATAAATCCAGTTATGTTAGAGGTATGGTAAGGACACAAGTCCTGAGGTAAATGTTATATCTCTCACATCATCTGTACTATATGAGAAGTAAAGTTGGAACAGTACTTTAAGCTGCAATGTTGGTCCGTTTGGGTTATTATAAAAAGTTATTTGTTATTGCTCTCTAAAGTTGATGCTGCAAAGTATATTCTCTCATCAGTGTATATTCTGCAAGTTTCTGTATGCAACAGACTGTGAATGCAAATATAACCAGACTTTGAATTTTAGCAGAATCCAGCCAGCAAGACTGAGTGTCTTAAGAAGACTTCAAATCCATCCCACACCAAGCAGAGCCATATAATTTTTCGCTTTACCCTGTAGAAACAGTAAAAAAAATGATCTAGTTATTGACATTATCACCATGTGGACACAGATCACCATGGAGGAATCTGTGGTTATTAAATAACTTGTGGTATTCTATTATTTGTTCTAACTTTGTAAAACAGATTTAGTATTTACTGAACATACCACTATGGTTTTGAGCCTCTGAGAAATAAATGGTAGTGCAGTAGAGTATATGTCTATATTTCATGCATTATCACCATGTGCACACAGATCACCATGGAGCAGTCTGTGGTTATTAATAACTTATGGCATTCTAGTCTTTATTCTAATTTTGGCCTTGAAATTTAAGATGCAGAACTTGATGTATCTCCCTCTCCCTCTCTGTCTCTCTCTTTATATATATATGTGTGTGTGTGTGTGTGTGTGTGTGTGTGTGTGTGTGTGTGTGTGTGTGTGTGTGTATCATGGAGATTAAACAAATAATACACAAATGCATGCTGTGAAGGATACAAGACCAAGAAGACCAAGATTATCTGCACAGTTACTCTGCAAAATAACCTGACAATCTCTTGCCACTTTTCTGGTTTATATGGCAAATTAGATGTGATGATTGGAGGTTGTATTTCCAATACTTCAGCTAAAGGCCACTGTGACAGTCGCCACTAAGCAACGTCACCTGGATCTATGTCAAATAATCGAACAGCCACATTGTCGAATGTCATCTCATTAACAATGCTGTCAATCAAACCCCCACGCCCACCCGCTAATTATATATACCAACTCCGAGATCACACTACAGTGGGAAAAGGCAATTTTCCTGATGCCTACCATAATGCAATCTCAGTCAGAATGATTCAACAGCCAGTATTGTCAATGAGATATACGTTCGACAATGCGGCTGTTCAGTGGTTTGACACAGACTCAGGCAACCGAGTACAATTATGTTGTTAATTTGCTAGGTGATCACACTACTTAGCATATAATCCAAAGTGCTTTTTAATATGTTGCCACATGAAATATACAAGCCTCTTCCTACTTTAATTGACACTGAGCAATTAGGAGTTATCTCTGGGGGCAATTAGCCCATAGCATGATATTGTTTGTTACTCAGTGGCCTTATGTCTGGGGTGCAAAGTCATTTTTTGGATGCTGAGAAGGCTTTCAATGGGTAAGTAATATTTTTAAGTGACCTTGATGAGGTTTGGATTAAGAGAGAAGTCACATTTTAGGTTACTACGCTGTATGAAATCCCAGAGCTGGTGTTGAATTATTGACATTAAAATTGTCTGAACATTTTAAAAGATGATAGGCAGAACTGTTTTCTTTGTGTGTGTGTGTGTGTGTGTGTGTGTGTGTGTGTGTGTGTGTGTGTGTGTGTGTGTGTGTGTGTGTGTGTGTATGTGTGTGCGTGTCTGTCTCTCTTTTTCTCGGGATTTATCATCTTAAGTACGATTATTCCACTAAACATTTCTAAGAGTTTTGGTCCTGTCTTTAAAAGGCACTAACTTTTTTGTAAGGTAATAATTTGGAGCCAGCTTAATCATGGGACATTGTCAGCAGAGCAAAGAATGTAGTAATCTATTTAGATTTGAAGATTGTCATTAATTATTTCTGCTGTTATTCTGTGGAGAAGGTATAAATAATCTTCTTCCTGGTTGGGTACTAAATGGGCAAGAATTCAGCCTTGGACTAGCCTGGAAAAGTTCTTCACTGGCACAGCTGACCAAACACAAGGCCTGGGACACCTTGATTCCTTGGATTAAAGCCATGGTGGCACCCTACTGTAAGACTAAGTTTTTCTTTCCAAATTGAACAAACACAATCACATCAGTCACAGATAAAAAAAAAACATGACATGGATAATATTATCAGACATAATATCTGTCAATGACTGATTCCATTTTTGATGAAATCTTAATAACAGGTAGGGATGGAAAACTCCTGCCCAAAAATAAATCAGCACCTGTTTCATCTTGTTTAACTCCTACTTCATAGGATTTTACTATACCATTTCCTGATGATCATGCCCTTTCAGTACTCAAACACTTGTCCAACTGGCAAAACATATCCACTGACTACACCTCTAGTTAGACAGTTCTTTTATCACATTTTGTCACTTCCTATGTAACCTCTACAATGGACCCTCATTCAGGAACATCACGTGTATACATTATCTGGCTCTAAGATACCTATGCACCTTCATCAGGTGCATCTTCATCAATCATTCTTTGTAGTGTGTCAATCAGTAATCCACCTTCATTTAAGATAGTAACATTAATCTTTTCTGATTCTGCCACATGACCTACAACTTCCACCTCTCTGAGCTGCATTCACTGACCAACCTTTGACTCATCATAGAACCTCCTGTCACACCACAAAGAGTAGGGTAAGTTCCCTGATGCCCTGGCCTAATCCCCACCCATGTCTCCCATAAACAATTCCTCAAGGTACTGTCGAAGGCCAAGAACACTGCTTTTATTGGGCCAGATAACATACTAGACTGCTTACTGTCCAGCCTAAAACAGGACCTGTCAGACCCCCAATAGAGCCTCTTCAATGTCATCCCAAAAACAGGCCTTGTGCTGGATGAATAGGGGACAGAAACTGTCATCCCCTTTCACAAAGGGAGGGCATCAAAAGACCCGGTAAATTATAGACCCATAATTCTGGCCAGCCACATCTGTAAGTCTATAGAAAGGATTTAATGGAATTAATTAATAAGAACAGTGGCAAAAATAAGGACATAGATAAACTACAAGCTCTTGGCCCAACCCATTCTGAAATTAAGGGCAGATCCTGCCTACTTTACCTGATTGTCTTTAAGAAAGTTACTGAAACAATGGATGAGAAAAACATCAGTACATACTACGTACCTAGAAGTATCAGAGATAAACTATGCAGCTTAATGGTATTCCCATTGTAACTCATTGAATAGCAAATTGGCTCTCAAATAGAACCCAGGAAATTAGAGTGGGCTATTCTACCTCCTCCAAAAGACCTGTCACTAGTGGCGTACCCAGGGTTCAGTGCTTGGGCAACTCCTCTTTGGCATTTACTTCTCTGAGGTCAAACCTATTGTTGAGGGTTTATGGCTGCCCAGATTTGCAGATGACTGTAAACTTGGTGTTATCATCAACACCCCAGAGGACTCCAAGATCCTCTAAGAGGAACATTCCCAAACCAATAAATGGTTTCAGAACCATGCACTAAAACGGAATGTCAAGAAATGTATAATAATATCCTTCAGCAAAAGAGAAGTAACTATCATAACTATCATATTGACAACACTCCCCTGAAAATTAATACAGTAGTTAGGGACCTAGAAACCTATATAAGCATTTAAATTCCCTTCAGTCACCACTTACCCACTTTTGTAAGAAAGTGCTTTTTTATTACACAACTTATTACTAATGGTATTGCATTCAGGTCATTTATGTGACCAATCTACTGCATTCTGCATTCAGACTAATCATTGAGTATAATGTCCCTTTTGGCATGTACCTGACTAAATATTTGACACACCTTAAATATCCACAATGCTTTCTTACTAAGAAAATCAAGGGCCTAAATCATAAAAACTATGCAGGCCATCCCAAAGTCTTGTCCCTCTTCTTGGTTTTACACAGGCTACCAAGCCTACCTACAGAGCCTCATTAGACACTATTCTGTCAACTTGCTGAACATTCACAAGTCTAATAGGGGGATAAATATGCAATCAAATATCCAAGTCTCTCTTGCAACATAAATAGAACATGTTGAAGAGCTAGATATGTATAACAGATAACACCACTTCTTTGGAGCCATCTTCTCCACCTAAAGCAATGTACTTCTACTACACTATTCAAACATAATCTAGATGAATAGATGAGTCACTGCAAATTCACCCTTGGTTTAGTACCTTTGTCCATCATGGTTAGGGGCAACATGTAAATGTTCTTTGCTTATCTCTGGGTTATTTGTGCTTAAATACAAAAGCTAAAAACTTCATGGAAATGTATGGCTAGACTTCTAAAGATCAGTAGCCTAATAAGCACCTATCGGGTCTATATTATATAAGCGAATGCATTGAGTTGTGAACAGTCGAACACACGGAAAAAATCAAAACACAAAATACTTAAATATACCAACTCCGAGATCACACCACAGTGGAGGAAGTGGCAAAGTACTGAAAATGGCCCAGTGATTTTTTTTTTTCTCCTAGGAAAAAAAATTGCTGTTCTGTGCTTTCGGTATTTTGCCATTTCATGTAAAGACGTTCGACTAAACAGAGTTCGCAATTCATTACGTTCGCTAAAATAATAGGGACCTCACTTATCAACTTAAAGAAGAGAGCAACATTAAAACAGATCAGTATTCATTTTATATTGTTTTAACAACATATCAGCTACATGGAAAAGCACAAAGAAAGAATTTAGCATCGACACCAAGACTGGTATTCAGCGACATCTAGCTTATAGTGCAATAATAATTAATGGACATGTGAAGGGTGTGGTGATTCAAAGATGATAAATAATGCAAGTCTACTTAGCTATGAGTCACCCTGCAAAATCAGCTCTTGAATATATATATATATATATATATATATATATATATATATATATATATATATATATATATATACATATATAATATATATATATATATATATATATATATATATGTGTATATATATATATATATATATATATATATAAAGAGAGAGAGAGAGTGTGTTATGCAAGCTTGTAGCACTCATGATTAATAATCTTACCTAAGTAGTTGTGCAAAATATGCATAAGGCAATGTGATCATCAGATGCAATGCAGAAAATGAAGAAATGAATAAGTTATTATGAAATATCTGTGAAGACCCTATTGAATACAAGGATATCAGAGGCATAAAATAGTAAAAAAAAATCATATATAGGTTAAAGAGTGAAATTAACTAACTGCCAGTGGAGATAAAGACAAAGTTAAAATAGAAGTCCAATTGGAAAACCATAGTTCAAATGCAATAATGTGCTTCTGACTACATGCGCACACATTTCTTAGCCATGATTTAGCATACTCTGAAACAACACCACTCTGGTTAAAAATGTTTCTTAAACCTGAGCCAACATGAAGACCTGGAGGGCAATAACATGTAATACAATAATGCATAACTATTTTTCAGACAGAGTCTACAATTATTCAGAAAAAAACTTTAATCATTGCAAAAGAACAAAAAACAATAAAAGAAATTCATATGGTATAAATAAGTATATTTTACTAAACAAGGTGATAATGGAGAACTGCAAAAATAGTGGCATGACCTCATCATAACCTGTATAAATTACAAAAACAGCATTTGACCAACATTCCCCCATTCCTAGATTTTAGAAAGCATGTAGATGTATAAGATATGCTACACAGAGAATTATGACTGGATTGCCAGTCATAACAGGATTATTTTGTGTTCGAGACATGGATGCCAATAAATTCACCCAGAGAGCAAAGCTTGAGAGGTGAACCTTGGCTTCCATGTCAAGAATACATAATAAAGGGTTATGATCACTGACCTACTCATAATTTTTGTAGTGCATGGAAATTTATGTGCTCCATGATCTACTGATGATGGAGAAAGAAAGTGCTACTTAGTGAGCACTGCCAGAAAGGCAGTAACACATTTCTTGCACAGAAAGTAGGTAGAAACAAATATGTTATTTACTCTGTGCTGGCCAGTATTGGCAGATTTAACTGCCTAGGACAATATCCAGTCTTAACAAGAGAAACAGGGGCTGCTTAACAATTTTTAAGATTGGGTCTCACTCCATAGAAGCACTTAACCAATTTGTCTTTTTTCATATATCAGAGTGTAATCATTGGGCCCCATGTACTACATATTGATACATTACACTAGCTTTACCATGAGAGACTAGCAAACTACTTTACAGCTAAACTATGAAAAAAGGCAATCTTAGCTACCATTATAGGTATCACTACAGATGTTTTCTCTTACCCTTAATCTATAAAATTGTATATTTAACAGCTTAACTCACGGATGCAGCTTTTGTCCAAGAAAAAAACTATCAAGTAACAACTTATTGCTTACCTCCTTTTTGTGGATAATTTAAAACTATATAGTTCACCTGACAAACAACTGAATATACAGCTGTGAAATCACCAGAATAAGGAAGATGATACAAGAATAACCTCAAAATTTGGTGGCTGCAAAAACATTGGAAAGTAGCTTTTGCAGCAGAAAATTTGATTTAATCAAAAAAGTGTGAAACTTCGGGGTAGAAGTTAGTCTCTGGGAATGATTGCAATTGGAATGGTTAACTGTGATTAGTTTGAAATGAGAAAGTGAGAAAATAAAATCTCCAAAGCTGTTTAGAAGTGAAGCTTATTAATGTTTGAGAATGTTCACGAGCTGATATAATCTGTTTTAGTTAACTTATTCCTGGTTCTTGATATCTTTTGAGGGTTGCTATAGTTACAAGTAACAAAGCCAATGATTGGCAGTCAAATCTTCTTAAGGAAACAGAGGAAATCAGTTATAACTACGTGTCTGCGAAGGTTTTCAGACATCCAGATGGATCGCCATGAAATGGTCTATAAAAATCACATTATAACATTTCTTCTTGAAGGATCTTTATTGCATACCTCTTATAGTGCTGAATAATCTGTTCTTATTCAAGACTGTTATTTTGTATAGACCATTGAGTGTATAGTATGAATTTTACAAAAGTTTCTATACATCTCTACTATATTTATTTACTGATTTGAGTGGTACAGACAGCAATATATGGTAGATCAGATAATGAGTATCAGTCAAGCTAACATTAAATGGTTATATAGAATCAAAAATGTTTTAATTTCTTACATAAGACACGTCTTGCTTTACCTAGTAGAGGTTAATTAAAGAAAGATGCTAATATGCTTCATGAAAAGATTGACATTTGGTATCCTAAATAAATGACAAATAGTTACATGTTTAAATGACTCAATTTTTAATGACTATGTATATCTATCATGCTGTGTTTTAGGCACATCACTGGTTATAGCTCATAACAGATAGGGATTTTTTGAATGCAGACTTAGTCGTACCTGACTATATTACAGATGTTTGTTGAGTATCTCATGGTAATGACATAAGTTGACTTTAAACATCTCAAATATAAACTTGACCCACACAAACAATATTGACTACTAGTGTAAGATGAAATCTTTATTAACTGTAAGTTGGCATTTGTGGGTGTCATCTTTCTGCAATTAATTGACTTATCAGACTCTTATGTTACTATTTGAAAATTGTGGAAAATTGATGTGGAAAGTTAAGTTATATTGTGTATACTTAAGAGTTATTTACACAAATAATTTAAATAGTTGGCTGCATGTGGTAATCATATATTCTGGGCTCACATATGCCTATATCCACATGAACACTAATAACCACATGCATATCTGCACTTGCGTATGATATCTTTGTATATCACATCAATTCTTTGAACAAAGATTATAATTACAATATTTTAATAGTTTCAGTAATATGAAAAGGAAATTCTGAGGAAGCAATCATACATATATAATTTCTGATGTATTTTGATTCACATTAACAAGGTTATTGGATCCTTATTAATATAAGTTAATTTATGAATGTACTTACATTTTCTTATGGGAAACTCAGACTATATATATTTAATACATAAAGAAATGGAAAGCATCATATGCTATACTAAATGTAATACCTAATCTAAGTCAGAAACATGTGTTCCTTTGATCATAATGGTTGAAGACTTACTTCTCCGTTAAATGTCCACTAAACAAAAAAATTGTTGAGTATGTAGATTAGTTGATGATCAATATAGCTTGAAAATAATGCTTTTTGCTGATGATGTGCTTCTTACCTTACCAATTCAAAAGAAGTTTTAGATGAAGTAGATTTATTAACAGGAAAGTTTCATAAGATCTCTGGTCTTAATTTTAATAAATCAAAATCAAAATTCTTGTTATTGAACAAAAAAAGGAATTCAAATAGACAGGAATCACATTATTGGTGAACAAGTATCCACCATAATCTATATGGGGGTTATGCTGTGCAAAAATATAAAAGAGATATTAAACATCAACTATAAAAAAGGTTATTGACTCAATCAATAACATGGTGAATAAATGGAATAATATATTTATATCATATGAAGGCAGATTACAATTGATAAAAATGGTAATACTTCCTAAAATTCTGTATGTAGCACAAACTGTCTTGTTACTACCTGAGAAACACTTTATTAAGGAAATAACTTCAATATTATTAAGATTTCTATGGTACTCTAAAAGAAATAGAATTGTGTTCTCATACCATGTAAGATGATGGGATCAAGGAATGCTAAATTGTCCAGATATTAAATCTTATATAAGGGCTTTCATACGTAAAACTGTGATAGACTGGATAAATCCTAACTACACATCTAATTGGAAATTGATGCATTCAATCATAATAACAAATGAAAACAACTTGTCAAAAAATTCATTAGGCAAGGATAAAGATAAGCTATGGTACTCACTGACTTTAAACTTACAATATAACACAATAAACCCTACTAATTTAAATTTAATAAATCATCTTTTTGATGTCTTCAGAAAAATTGTTAATATTAGTGAAGAAACAAATGTAATATAAATAATTATGTTTTAAAAAATTTTATTGTCACATAATAGGGTTGTGGTCATGTGATTTTTACTAAGTATAAAAGTGGGTTATGAGTTTATTGTTTTACTGCACTGAGGAAGGGCTAACCCCAAAAGCTTTGCTGTTTGTTTTTTATATTACATTCTGGTTTGACATTCTTGGTCGAGTTTTTTACTTGAATTGACTGTGTTTGTATCTTTGACCAAGTTCACTACTGCTTTTCTTTTTATTGGGATTGTTGCTGTTGCTCTGGATAAGCAGTGGATGTTGGACTATCTGTTAATATTAACTATGACACAACCGACTTTTGAACAAACTACCTCTTCAATGTCTGCAGCTCATAATTCATCTCTACAGGACCTGCTGTTGGTTCATAATAATCCCTCTTGCTTTTGCAAAAAGAATAACTTGGTACTACAATGGGAGCCACTCCCCAGTTTAATGAGAGTTTTGTGGACAACATTACTGCTTTGTAATGGAAGGTTCAAGTGTTTAAGAAGCTCCAATGGCAGCGGCTGAGCTTTCATGCTTATTTGGAGCTTAACATCATTCCGACAGGATTAAGGGGATGTAAAATGCCTTCCTATGCTAATACATATCCAGAACTCCTACAGAAATGGCAGGAGTTAAACCTAAAACTTGGAGCTGATTATATGATGCTTATGAATATTTTTTTTACTAAGATAGAAGCCAAGTTACAGCAGGAAATTGTGAAATTGGAAAATGAACTTGGAAATAATTCTGTTTTTAAAGAGCTTTCTACATTTTATCAAGCAATATTTGATTATCTAACTGCATTTGACATAAGACTACAACAACATAAAAAAAGCTCATTTGAGACTACAATGACTATAAGAACAGCTGTATTTTTTCTTGGCCAAAAACTTTCAAAGATAATGAGAGTGTTAATAATAAAAAACAGTAAATGTATGAACTGGGTGAGATTGCTCTGGAGAATAGTGGAAAATTAATTAATAATGAGTGGAATGAAAGACAAGTTAATTTTATTCCTAGTGAACAAGCAGTAAGTATGTTGTCTGTAGCAACAGCAAATGCTGAGATTTGACAGGTTGATGTATCTGCCACTCAATCTCTGACAACAAATCAACATCAGTTTTTCAACAACCAATCATACAGTTTCAATTGATACTACCAAAGGTGGTCCCAAATCAGAGGGATAACTGCCAGTGGAGATAAAGTAAAAGTTAAAATAGAAGTCCAATTGGAAAACCATAGTTCAAATGCAATAATGAGCTTCTGACTACATGCGCACACATTTCTTAGCCATGATTTAGCATACTCTGAAACAACACCACTCTGGTTAAAAATGTTTCTTAAACCTGAGCCCACATGAAGACCTGGAGGGCAATAACATGTAATACAATAATGCATAACTATTTTTCAGACAGAGTCTACAATTATTCAGAAAAAAACTTTAATCGTTGCAAAAGAACAAAAAACAATAAAAGAAATTCATATGGTATAAATAAGTATATTTTACTAAACAAGGTGATAATGGAGAACTGCAAAAATAGTGGCATGACCTCATCATAACCTGTATAAATTACAAAAACAGCATTTGACCAACATTCCCCCATTCCTAGATTTTAGAAAGCATGTAGATGTATAAGATATGCTACACAGAGAATTATGACTGGGTTGCCAGTCATAACAGGATTATTTTGTGTTCGAGACATGGATGCCAATAAATTCATCCAGAGAGCAAAGCTTGAGAGGTGAACCTTGGCTTCCATGTCAAGAATACATAATAAAGGGTTATGATCACTGACCTACTCATAATTTTTGTAGTGCATGGAAATTTATCTGCTCCACGATCTACTGATGATGGAGAAAGAAAGTGCTACTTAGTGAGCACTGCCAAAAAGGCAGTAACACATTTCTTGCACAGAAAGTAGGTAGAAACAAATATGTTATTTACTCTGTGCTGGTCAGTATTGGCAGATTTAACTGCCTAGGACAATACCCGGTCTTAACAAGAGAAACAGGGGCTGCCTAACAATTTTTAAGATTGGGTCTCACTCTATAGAAGCACTTAACCAATTTGTCTTTTTTCATATATCCGAGTGTAATCATTGGGCCCCATGTACTACATATTGATAAATTACACTAGCTTTACCATGAGAGACTAGCAAACTACTTTACAGCTAAACTATGAAAAAAGGCAATCTTAGCTACCATTATAGGTATCACCACAGATGTTTTCTCTTACCCTTAATCTATAAAATTGTATATTTAACAGCTTAACTCACGGATGCAGCTTTTGTCCAAGAAAAAAACTATCAAGTAACAACTTATTGCTTACCTCCTTTTTGTGGATAATTTAAAACTATATAGTTCACCTGACAAACAACTGAATATACAGCTGCGAAATCACCAGAATAAGGAAGATGATACAAGAATAACCTCAAAATTTGGTGGCTGCAAAAACATTGGAAAGTAGCTTTTGCAGCAGAAAATTTGATTTCATCAAAAAAGTGTGAAACTTCGGGGTAGAAGTTAGTCTCTGGGGATGATTGCAATTGGAATGGTTAACTGTGATTAGTTTGAAATGAGAAAGTGGGAAAATAAAATCTCCAAAGCTGTTTAGAAGTGAAGCTTATTAATGTTTGAGAATGTTCACGAGCTGATATAATCTGTTTTAGTTAACTTATTCCTGGTTCTTGATATCTTTTGAGGGTTGCTATGGTTACAAGTAACAAAGCCAATGATTGGCTGTCAAATCTTCTTAAGGAAAACAGAGGAAATCAGTTATAACTACGTGTCTGCGAAGGTTTTCAGACATCCAGATGGATCACCATGAAATGGTCTATAAAAATCAGATTATAACATTTCTTCTTGAAGGATCTTTATTGCATACCTCTTATAGTGCTGAATAATCTGTTCTTATTCAAGACTTATTTTGTATAGACAATTGAGTGTATAGTATGAATTTTACAAAAGTTTCTATACATCTCTACTATATTTATTTACTGATTTGAGTGGTACAGACAGCAATATATGGTAGATCAGATAATGAGTATCAGTCAAGCTAACATTAAATGGTTATATAGAATCAAAAATGTTTTAATTTCTTACATAAGACACGTCTTGCTTTACCTAGTAGAGGTTAATTAAAGAAAGATGCTAATATGCTTAAAGAAAAGATTGACATTTGGTATCCTAAATAAATGACAAATAGTTACATGTTTAAATGACTCAATTTTTAATGACTATGTATATCTATTATGCTGTGTTTTAGGCACATCACTGGTTATAGCTCATAACAGATAGGGATTTTTTGAATGCAGACTTAGTCGTACCTGACTATATTACAGATGTTTGTTGAGTATCTCGTGGTAATGACATAAGTTGACTTTAAACATCTCAAATATAAACTTGACCCACACTATTAAACAATATTGACTACTAGTGTAAGATGAAATCTTTATGAACTGTAAGTTGGCATTTGTGGGTGTCATCTTTCTGCAATTAATTGACTTATCAGCCTCTTATGTTACTATTTGAAAATTGTGGAAAATTCATGTGGAAAGTTAAGTTATATTGTGTATACTTAAGAGTTATTTACACAACTAATTTCAATAGTTGGCTGCATGTGGTAATCATATATTCTGGGCTCACATATGCCTATATCCACATGAACACTAATAACCACATGCATATCTGCACTTGCGTATATCTTTGTATATCACATCAATTCTTTGAACAAAGATTATAATTACAATATTTTAATAGTTTCAGTAATATGAAAAGGAAATTCTGAGGAAGCAATCATACATATATAATTTCTGATGTATTTTGATTCACATTAACAAGGTTATTGGATCCTTATTAATATAAGTTAATTTATGAATGTACTTACATTTTCTTATGGGAAACTCAGACTATATATATTTAATACATAAAGAAATGTCAAGCATCATATGCTATACTAAATGTAATACCTAATCTAAGTCAGAAAGACATGTGTTCCTTTGATCATAATGGTTGAAGACTTACTTCTCAGTTAAATGTCCACTAAACAAAAAAATTGTTGAGTATGTAGATTAGTTGATGATCAGTATAGCTCGAAAATAATGCTTTTTGCTGATGATGTGCTTCTTACCTTACCAATTCAAAAGAAGTTTTAGATGAAGTAGATTTATTAACAGGAAAGTTTCATAAGATCTCTGGTCTTAATTTTAATAAATCAAAATCAAAATTCTTGTTATTGAACAAAAAAAAAGGGAATTCAAATAGACAGGAATCACATTATTGGTGAAAAAGTATCCACCTTAAGCTATATGGGGGTTATTCTGTGCAAAAATATAAAAGAGATATTAAACATCAACTATAAAAAAGGTTATTGACTCAATCAATAACATGGTGAATAAATGGAATAATATATTTATATCATATGAAGGCAGATTACAATTGATAAAAATGGTAATACTTCCTAAAATTCTGTATGTAGCACAAGCTGTCTTGTTACTACCTGAGAAACACTTTATTAAGGAAATAACTTCAATATTATTAAGATTTCTATGGTACTCTAAAAGAAATAGAATTGTGTTCTCATACCATGTAAGACGATAGGATCAAGGAATGCTAAATTGTCCAGATATTAAATCTTATATAAGGGCTTTCATACGTAAAACTGTGATAGACTGGATAAATCCTAACTACACATCTAATTGGAAATTGATGCATTCAATCATAATAACAAATGAAAACAACTTGTCAAAAAATTCATTAGTCAAGGATAAAGATAAGCTATGGTACTCACTGACTTTAAACTTACAATATAACACAACAAAACCTACTAAATTAAATTTAATAAATCATCTTTTTGATGTTTTCAGAAAAATTGTTAATATTAGTGAAGAAACAAATGTAATATAAATAATTATGTTTTAAAAAATGTTATTGTCACATAATAGGGTTGTGGTCATGTGATTTTTACTAAGTATAAAAGTGGGTTATGAGTTTATTGTTTTACTGTACTGAGGAAGGGCTAACCCCAAAAGCTTTGCTGTTTGTTTTTTATATTACATTCTGGTTTGACATTCTTGGTCGAGTTTTTTACTTGAATTGACTGTGTTTGTATCTTTGACCAAGTTCACTACTGCTTTTCTTTTTATTGGGATTGTTGCTGTTGCTCTGGATAAGCAGTGGATGTTGGACTATCTGTTAATATTAACTATGACACAACCGACTTTTGAACAAACTACCTCTTCAATGTCTGCAGCTCATAATTCATCTCTACAGGACCTGCTGTTGGTTCATAATAATCCCTCTTGCTTTTGCAAAAAGAATAACTTGCTACTACAATGGGAGCCACTCCCCAGTTTAATGAGAGTTTTTTGGACAACATTACTGCTTTGTAATGGAAGGTTCAAGTGTTTAAGAAGCTCCAATGGCAGCGGCTGAGCTTTCATGCTTATTTGGAGCTTAACATCATTCCAAGAGGATTAAGGGGATGTAAAATGCCTTCCTATGCTAATACATATCCAGAACTCCTACAGAAATGGCAGGAGTTAAACCTAAAACTTGGAGCTGATTATATGATGCTTATGAATATTTTTTTTACTAAGATAGAAGCCAAGTTACAGCAGGAAATTGTGAAATTGGAAAATGAACTTGGAAATAATTCTGTTTTTAAAGAGCTTTCTACATTATATCAAGCAATATTTGATTATCTAACTGCATTTGACATAAGACTACAACAACATAAAAAAAGCTCATTTGAGACTACGACTATAAGAACAGCTGTATTTTTTCTTGGCCAAAAACTTTCAAAGATAATGAGAGTGTTAATAATAAAAAACAGTAAATGTATGAACTGGGTGAGATTGCTCTGGAGAATAGTGGAAAATTAATTAATAATGAGTGGAATGAAAGACAAGTTAATTTTATTCCTAGTGAACAAGCAGTAAGTATGTTGTCTGTAGCAACAGCAAATGCTGAGATTTGACAGGTTGATGTATCTGCCACTCAATCTCTGACAACAAATCAACATCAGTTTTTCAACAACCAATCATATAGTTTCAATTGACACTACCAAAGGTGGTCCCAAATCAGAGGGATTTGTCCAGAGGGAGATCTGTATGACACTAAGGAGGGCAACCAATGAATTGTTCAGCGGCCCACAATGAAAAACAAAATCAGTCAGCTGAGGTGAATGAAAATGAGGTGATTAATCTATCATCCTTTGAATTGGGTCTTGATGAACTCTCCATTTTTAAGAAAGGACTGAAATGTATTCCTTCAAATGTGGACAATATTGCTGATGCAGTGACTGATCTCAAATTATTTACAAGAGGTATAAATTTAAAATTAACTTTTAATAGTAACAATGCACAGATGAATGTGAATAAGTTTAGAAAATCCAGTACTTTTATGCCGAACAGTTTTCCAGTGGTTAAGGCATTTGAATCAATTTGTGAGAAAAAATTGCGTGAATTTTATTTAACTAAGTCCAGGAAACAGTATAATTTGACTATGAATGAACAAAAAGCTTTAATTAGTTTGCAAGATAATGTTGCTATAGTAATAAAACAAGTGGATTGTTATAATGGATTTAGTAGAGTATATTAATAGTATGAATGAGTTTTTATCTGGTGAGAATACATTTAAGAAGTTGAACATAATTGATATTAAGAAATATGTTGCTGCTGTGAATATGTTTATATATGATCTTCAAATTAATAGGTTACATTTCTATTGAATTGTTTAATTATTTGACTGTTCCAACTCCTAAGGTTTCTGTGTTATATGGTCTACCTAAGGTCCATAAAAATCTAAATAAACCACCTATGAGACCTATTATTGCAGGAAAATGCTGGGAAACAGAGCCTATCTCATTATATCTTCAGTCAGTTTTGGGCAAGTCCATGGTGAAAATAATAAGTTATATCATGGATACTTGAGATTTTTTGATAAAATTATATGATTGTATTCATGATGTGAAGGGAATTGAGTATTATATGGTAACCTTGGACATTACATCGCTCTTTACAGTCATACCGAATGATTATGGCCTAGTGGCCATAAAAACTTTTTTAAGTCATGAGACAGAGTACTCTGGAAAGGAAATAGAGACTTTTTGTCAACTGTTAGAAGTTGTTCTAACAAATTATTTATGTTTAGAGATCAAGTATACTTACAAAAATTAGGCATAACAATGGGCACATCAGTTGCGAATTGCTATGCTAATTTAGTACTCAATATATGGGAAAAATATTTATATTTTGGACAAATCCCTATGTAATAAACTATTGTTTTATGTTCAGTTTGTGGATGATCTTTTTATATGGCAAGGAGAAGAACAACAATTAAGATCTTTCATTGATTATCTTAACTCTTCAACTACTTTTTTTGAAGTTTAAGTTGAATTATTCGAAGGAAATGATAGATTTCCTAGATGTGAGAATTACTAAAGTAGGACAAGACATATCCGCTACTATTTATAAAAAAGGTGTACAAGCAAACCGTTATGTACATAAGCATAGTATGCATGTCCCACATGTATTTCATGGAGTTGTTAAGAGTCAAATGTTAAGAGTGAGTAGATTAAATATTGCGGAAGAAGCCTGCACTAATCAAATGGAAGAAATTATAGAAGAGTTTAAACAAAGGGGATATAGTCACAGTCTCTTGGAGAATACTAGGCATGAAGTATTAGCCAGTAGGATAGATGAGACTAGGCCGTATTTTGGGAGGAATGAAATTAATTCAGATGACAGTAGTAGAGTGTATAGAAAGCAGGATAAGTTCAGATATGTCATGAGGTATAGTAGAAGGACCCCAGGAGTGAAGGAGATAATAGCAAGGAACTGGCATATACTGCAAGCTATGCCAGGTATAGAGAAAATTATTGGTAAGTACCAAAGTTTGCCTATAGGAAGAGTAGAAGCCTAAAGCAGAGACTATGCTATAAGGAGATGGCTCACAAATCTTGTAAAAATATAAATATTAAGAAAAATGGTACTTTTACATGTTATAATTGTGTCTGTTCATTTATTTTAACAGGTGATAACTTCACTCACCCTGCCAGTATACAGAAATATATTTTTCATTTACATGCAGTGTGCAATGCAGAAAACATACCTTGCTACTTGTGTTGAATGTAGTGCCTTCTATGTGGATAAATCTACAAGGAGGCTAAAGGATCAAATTATAGAACATCGATCTGATATGCGTAGGCATGTATTGACCAATGCATTAGCTAAACACATAATGGATCTGGGTTCTATTCCTGATTTAAAATATAGAGTAGTGGATGTAATAAGTAAAAATATAAGAGGGGGTAATATATGCAATGAAGTTGATGTAAAGGAATATGAATGGATACTTAGATTAGCCACAGATAAGTATCTAGGATTGAATGCCACCATTAGTCTAAAAACAATTTTAATGAAGAAACAAATGCAAGATAAATAATTATGTTAAAAAAAATTATTGTCACATGATAGGGCTGTGGTCATGTGATTTTTACTAGATATAAAAGTGAGTTGTGATTTTGATGTTTTACTGCACTGAAAAAGGGCTAAGCCCAAAAGCTTTGCTGTTCGTTTTTTATATTAAATTGTGGTTTGACATTCTTTGTCAAGTTTATTACCTGAATTAATATGAATATAGACGTAAAGCTTTGGTTCACATTTTTAATACCTTTCAGCATTACAAAGGACTTTCCTGATAAGTTACACAAAGAGACTTTTACTTCCTGGGAACAAAAAAAGTTAACATGCTGGCAACACTGCATAAAAAAATCAGCAAGTTTTAGATGCACAATATTTATCATCAAACTTTAGATTAACTTTTCAGGATTGGCTACTTCTACAGAATGTATTATCATACTCTAAGGATTTATGCAGAATAAAAAGAAGTTATGTCTTACCATAATGTTCCATCTGTATTGTTGATCCTCATTCAGTCATTATGCATGGGTATCGGTTCCGACCTCAGAACCGAGCCGGCCACTTTCCAAGCTCGTGTCAGCTTCAAACTCTCGAGCTAAACTCTTACCCACAATCCCCCTCTCCCTGTTACCTAAGATTGAGTTTGCAAGTCAAAGAAGGGAGTGGCTACCTCTGGTCAAATAACCTAAGAGAACCGGATGGTGAGATCCACTAGAAACCACAGGAGGGGGAAGGAGGGAGGGTCGTAATGACTGAATGAGGATCAACAGTACAGATGGAACATCATGGTAAGACATAACTTCTTTATCTGATATTTTTAATCCTCGTTCATTCCTTACACATGGGACAGAGTCCCCAGCTACCTCTATTCCTGGGAGGCTCTCATGGAAGGACATTCCTGAGCACCATAGAACCGAAAGATGCTTCTCCTGGAGGCAAAATCCAATTTGTAATGATTGATGAAGGTATGAGGCGTAGCCCAAGTTGCAGCTGTACAGATGTCATGTAAGGAAGCTCTGGCATGGAAGGCAGCAGAAGTTAACACCGACCTTGTCAAATGAGCTTTCATGGCAGTAGGCAACGAGATATTGCGTTGTGTATAAATAAAGGTCACACAGTCCTTCAACCATCTAGCTAATGTGACCTTAGCAACAGCAGATCCTAATCTAGGTCCAGAAAAAGCCAAAAATAATTGGTCAAATTTATGAAAGGGCCTTGTCCTGTTTAGGTAAAAATGAATTTGCCTGTGGATATCTAGGGTATGTAGGCAATACTCTCCACTTTTTGAATGATTGGGAAAGAAAACTGGCAATCAACAAACAATCAATGGTTTGATTGATGGACATTTCAGAGATAACTTTAGGCAGAAAAGATGGATAAGTTCTTAGAGACACTCTATCTCTATGAAAAATCAAGTAAGGACTTTTGATACATAGAGCTTGAAGTTCATAAATACATCTGGCAGAAGTAATGGCGACCAAAAACAAGCTTTTCCATGACAAATACTTCAAAGGGTGGCATTGTCAGAACTTGTAGAACTAATGATAAATCCCATGGTTGAATAAGTTCTCTAAAAGGTGGCTTCAGATGATTCACACCTTTTATGAAGGTCTTGCACAACTTGTGGGACATAAGAGAGGAATCATGTACACTCTGAGGAAAATTAGAAATTGCAGCCAAATGAACTCTAATGGTAAAGGCTGATAGACCCGATTGAAAGAGGTCAGCCAAATAGTCTAGTATTATCGACACTGGTGCTGAGAAGGGATCTACTTGTTTATCTTTCAACCAACAGGTAAATCTTTTCCACTTGCTCAGATAAGTAATTCTAGTAGAAGACTTATGAGATGCAAAGAGAATATCACATACTTGTAAAGAAAGATCATTCTGCCTGACAATCAAAGGAATTGGAGTAGCCAAGCCGTGAGCTTCAGGCTGTCCACATTGGGATGAATCAGGTTCTGTGGATGTGAGATCAACTCTGGGGTTGGATGGAGAATCCATGGTCGATCTAGTAGGTGAGGCCAAAGGAAGGGGAACTAAACCTGTTGAGGCCAGTATGGTACTATGAGGATCACCTTGCTCTTCCACTGACAGTTTTTTTTTTCAGAAACTAGGGAATGAGGGGAAAGGGTGGAAATGCATAAAAAAGACCCAAGGGCCAATCATGGACTAGAGCATCCCTGGGTAACTGTCCCGGAAGGGGAATCAGGGCAAAGTAGTTGCTGCATTTGTAGTTGGTCAGGGATGCAAAGAGGTTGCAGCAAGGATGGACCCAGCAGTGGAAGATCTCTGCCACTATCAAGGGATTCAGGGACCACTTGTGAGGTTCAAGAATGCACCTGCTGAGTCTGTCTGCTATCACATTGGAAATCCTGGGAATGTGTGTTGCTAGAAGAAAACGGTTGGTAGCCATTGCCCATTGCCATATTCTCATGGCCTCTTGACAAAGGGAGTAAGATTTGGCTCCACCTTGCTTGTTGATGTACCAGACCACTGCCATGTTGTCTGAATCGCAATCGTCCCAGATGGCAGCAGGGGATGGAATGCTTGCAATGCCAGAAGCACAGCCCTCAGCTCTAGAACGTTTATATGCAGATGGGCCTCCAGTTCGGACCAAGTGCCTTGGACTGTATGTCCCTGACATAGCCCCCCCCACCCCATCAGGGAGGCGTCTGTGGTCACTGTGGCCTTGGGTTGCTGAGGGGAAAAGGGGCAAGACCATTATGACAGATTGTGTGTCATCCACCAATTTAAATCCTGTTAGCTCCTGTGGGTTACTCGAATCATGGCTGAAAGAGGTTGCTGAAAAGGATTCCACCAATTTAAATCCTGTTAGCTCCTGTGGGTTACTCGAATCATGGCTGAAAGAGGTTGCTGAAAAGGATACCATTGGGTAAGCAGTAGCCATTGTAGAAGCCTCATGTGAAACCTTGCCAGGGGAACAATGGTGATGGAGGCTGCCATGGAACCCAGCAGCTGTAGAACCGAGTGAGCCATGGATTTCTCCTTTGAAAGGATTGGAATCAGTTGTTGCTTTATCCTTAGAATTCTGTACCCTGGAATAGCAGCGCCACAGTTTTTTGTGTCCAAGATAACCCCTATGAATTCTGTCGACTGAGATGGGGTGAGATTGGATTTTTGCCAGTTTATAGTTATGCCTAGCCTTTGAGCAGCAAGGAGAGAGTATGCCTGGGCTTTTTCCAGTAGATGTCTGGTGGGGGCAGAAATGTGTCAGTCATCTAGGATGGAAACACCTGGAATCCTTGAAGTCGCAAGTGAACTGTGACAACTGCCATGCACGTTGTGAACACTCTGGGGGCTGTAGATAGTCTGAAGGGCAGTACTCTGAACTGGTAGTGACTGGCTCCCGCATGGAAGCGCAGAAATCTTCTTGATGGCCTGTCCACCTTTATGTGGTAGTACGCATCTTGAAGATCTGTCGAGCACATCCAATTGTCTTTTTCCAAAAGCGGGAGGATAAACTGTATTGTGACCATCCGGAATTTTTGTACTCAAGCAAACTTGTTCAATATACTGAGATCCAAACTTGGTCTCCAGTCCCGGTTTTCTTTGGCAACAAAAATAGTCTTGAGTAGAATCCGGATCCTATCTGGACTGGAGGGACTATTTGGATGACTCTCTTTCTTAGCAGCTTTTCTATCTCTAGTGCTGCTTCTTCCCTTTGACTGGGTGGAACATCGGGAAGGTTTTTTTGAAGGGGCAGGACAAAGATCGAAGGGGATATGATAACCTCTGGTTATAACCCTTTGTACCCAAGAATCAGTGGTGATGGTTAGCCAGGCAGAAGGGTACAAGGAGAAATGTCCCCCAACCTCCTCCAGAGGAAAGGAGTTGGGCTGCTCTTCAGGAGCGCTGGTAGGATTGACCAGGGAAAGAATCTCGGGAACCCTGTTAACACAGACCCCCTCTGCCCCAAAAGGAGCATCTTCCCTGTGAGTTTCCCCCTCTGCCTCTGGGGGAGAACTCAGCCTGTGTGTCACAGAAAGGACCCTGAGATTTTTTGAGCCATATCTTCCCACTCTTTTAGTTTTGGGAGAAAGCACGTTGAGGGGAAGAATAATGAACACCTATGGCAGAAAGGGTCTTACCGTCCTGTTCACATCTGGCCAGTGTACCTTAAACTTTGGGCCCAAACAATGAGGAGGCCTCAGTGGGAGCATTAAGAAAGGAAGCCTTAAAGGGTTCCGTGAAATTGCACTAGCGCATCCAGGCGTGTCGTCTCAAGACCGCAGCTGAACCCGCTGCTCTAGCTGCTCCTTCTGATGCATGAGATATCGGTCGCATAGAGGAGTTAAATATTGATTCAATGGTGGCCAGCTGAGAGGCCACTTTGTCATGGACCTCATCAGACACGGCACCAGCCAAGGTTTCAGAAAGCTCAGAAATCAGATCCCTTTGAAGCCTGGTAAAGTGTGCCATATAATTCAGGGACCTGATAGCAAAGGTCGCTAAAGCAAAGGTGCGCTTCCATATCCTGTCCAGGGCCCAGGACTCTTTGTTAGGTGGATGGACAGTCTGACTTTCTTCTTCTGCCAGATCCTTTTTTGTTGTGGCCGCCACCACCAAAGCATCCACAGGAAGACCTTTGGACCAATGGGGATCTGAAGCAGGAGGGGACAAAATCTTATCTGGCCTCCAGGGAATAGCTTTGATGGTATCAGGAGCCTTTCAAGCACGCTGCACAATGAGCCAGACAAGTTCATCGGCAGGTGGCGTAACCCAGGAGGTAGGGGGCAGGGTGCGAAAGGCCTGCAGGAACACAGATTCCTCAGAGGTTGGATTAGAGGACTGCCAGTCACCTCTCTGTTTCAGGATTTCGAGGATATCACCAAAGGATACTTCAGAGGGTGACCGGGGGGATCCTTCCCCCTCATCAAAATCTGTGTCTTCAGTGAGGGACTCCTCTGTGGAGTCCATGTGCTTCCTCTTACATGAACTTTTCCAGTGGACCTCCTCAGTGGGAGAAGCTGGAGAAGACAGCAGAAAAGGGGATTCCTGTGGGAATATGTCCTGAGGCCCTTGCACCTGGTGTCCGCTAGGTGTGATTTGTGAAACCAGTGTACCAGAGGAGGGCGGAGGTATAGAAAGTCCAGTATCACCAGCAGCAGTGAAAGCCTTCTGCATCAGTTGGAAGGCTGGTCCACCTGAAGAGGAGTGCATGTCTAGGACAGGGATCACCCCTCCCCTAAGTGGCTCAGCCTGCTGACCCAGAGTCCCTGGATGGCTGTGGAGCAGCAAACTATGCATGTCACAACTGACATCCTGGATTGTAGCCAAACTTTCCTGCCATGAAGGCAACTGAGGTTCCTTAGTGAGATCCATAAAGGGAACCACAGAAGGGGAAGACTGTGCTATATCCATGGACTTCAAAGGCAATGAAGGAGGAGAATAAGAAGGGGTCTTTGGAGATGGGTGATCACCTCCCAAGGAAGGATAGTTCCTGGGGGGTGGGATACCTCTGGGCAAGAGCACCTGATCCACAAGACGCAACACATCATGTTCGGAAAGGCTTCTAGTGCACCTCATGGAGACTGAGGGAGAAACAGGCCTGTCCACAGAAGAGGCAAAGTCGGTGCCTATCTCACCCATCCACACCAAGGACAATGGTGCTGAGAGAGACTGGATTATGGGTGTCTGCACTGAAGAAGTCATCGGTGCCGAGGTCATGGTCTGCACCGACACAGGGATCAGTGCCAAAGTGGTTGTCGGTACCGAAGCTGGAATCAACAAAACTGGAGTCAACAATAAAGGCGTCGGTTCTGAGGAAGATCTCAGAGCCGACGAGGTCAAGGTCTGCACTGACTGAACGGTCGGTGCTGATACAGTGGTAATAGTCTGAACTGAGGAGCCCCTCAGTGCTGATATAGTGAAGGCTGCAGGAGAAGACAGAGCCGAGATCACTAGTGGAGCCAAAGGCCTAGGTGCCAAAGGTCTAGGCACCGAAAGCACTGGGGCTGACTGAGTGAGCTCCAGAGCCAAAATGTTAGCCTTTTTAGATTTTGGTTGGTGGGAGTCCCCAGCTGGCGATGAAGGCAAAGATTTAGCCTTGGTAGAAACATCCAAGATTTTCTTATGGGCTCTAGGAGGGTTTGAGGCCTCCGACCCAGAAATAGCCTCTGAAAAGGGAGATTTAAGAAGTCCCTTCAGTAACAGCTTGTTTTTCCTTTCCAACAAGGTTCTATTTGAAAGGTTCTCACAAATAGTACAGGGTGGGTCAACAGACAAGTGGGACGCCCCCAAACAATAAACGCACAAAGAGTGTGCATCAGAAGTAGGTAGTGTGCGTCCACAATCAGAACACCGCTTAAACCCCAGACTACCTTTCTTATCTGCCATGTCAGCAAATTAATTAATAGAAAAAGGTACCAGCAATGGGTACAAAAGAATACCCGAAGGTAAGAGAAAAAAGGAAAGGATTACCAACGATGGTAAAGAGAGAATACCTTGCGGTAAAAAGGTAAAGAAAATAGCAGAAAAACCTGAAGAAAAAGTGTACGCTAGATGCAATAGGGTAAGAGACAATGAAATATAAACTTTTCTGACAAAAGTAATCTGAAAGACTATTAAACAACAAATAACTGTACTTAGCTCAAGAGAAGTAGCTTGACACGACCGAAAGGCAACGCGGCAAACAAAATCTGGGGTAATAGGGAGAAGGCGATTGTGGGTAAGAGTTTAGCACAGGAGATTGAAGTTGATGCGAGCTTGGAAAATGGCCATCTCAGTTCCGAGGTCGGAAACCGATACCCGTGCGTAAGGAATGAATGAGGATTAACAATATTAGATCAAATACTTTATCCTTTAAGAATACTCCAAAATTTATAAATGGACTGTTTGGAATAATATACAGATGGCCTTATGGTTAAGGTGTTTGCCTTACAAACACAAGGTACAGGGTTTGAGTCTCACAAGGGATAATTGGCTAGGCTTAAAATGGTTCTCAAGGGCAGTTAGCCTAGTACTAATCTATGAACCTATGAACCTAATAATGTCAATATGAATAACAAAATCTCATGTTTATATAACATAGTAAAAAATTGTAACAGTCCCTAAAACAATTTATTGGCAATACATTACTAAAGGAATATTGATTTCTCTATCATCTAAAAATAAATCAAACATGCTATTATCAGTTAAGCTAACATCTTACCCTCAGTATTGGTTAGTATTTAATTGGAAATTTCTGCATAGATCCTTTCTAACCCCTGATAAAATTTCAGAAATTAAATCTCCAAGTAATGGGCTATGTTGGAGATGTCAAAGGTCATCTAAAGTGGATTGGTCTCATATTTTTTATGACTGTATGTATATTAATGCATATTGGAATGATATTAATAATCTTTTACAAGCAATTTATACAGATTCATTTGTAATGACTAAAGCTTTAATTTTACTGAATATAAGTGTAGGTCCTCCTATGAATAAAACAAACCTATATTTACTATGGACATTGCTAGCAATAGCAAGAAAATGTATAACAAGGAAATGGAACTCTAACACAGCACCTACCATGGAGGACTTCCTATCTCTACTAAAGACGACAGCATTAATGGAAACTAAAATCAAAGAACTAAGAACATATCCAAAGCCTTTAGTTAATAATCCATGGAAGAAGGTTTTGTCATTGATTGAAACTGTACAACTGGAATTAGTCTCTTCTTGATGACCTATATTCTGAGTGTCATGATTATTATCTATTGTATACATTTGTTACTATCTTAAGTCTATTTACGTCAGGCTAAATGTAAATGTTGTACATAGTTAACTACTTAATTAATTTGTTACTTAGAATGTAAACAAATACTGTCTATATTATATGTTTAAAATAAAAATTACCTGAGTAAAAAAAAAAGAAAGTGTGAAATTATACCAAGATTGTGAGCAGATGAGTATGAATTTATACATCTAGTAGAAAATAAGAAGCTCAGCAATACAACTTAAACAAATGTGGGGAAAGGATTAGCAAGGAATATTTAATATTGTTGAGGCCAGTATGGTACTATGAGGATCACCTTGCTCTTCCACTGACAGTTTTTTTTTTTTCAGAAACTAGGGAATGAGGGGAAAGGGTGGAAATGCATAAAAAAGACCCAAGGGCCAATCATGGACTAGAGCATCCCTGGGTGACTGTCCTGGAAAGGGAATCAGGGTGAAGTAGTTGCTGCATTTGTAGTTGGTCAGGGATGCAAAGAGGTTGCAGCAAGGATGGACCCAGCGGTGGAAGATCTCTGCCACTATCAAGGGATTCAGGGACCACTTGTGAGGTTCAAGAATGCACCTGCTGAGTCTGTCTGCTATCACGTTGGAAATCCCGGGAATGTGCGTTGCTAGAAGAAAACTGTTGGTAGCCATTGCCCATTGCCATATTCTCATGGCCTCTTGACAAAGGGAGTAAGATTTGGTTCCACCTTGCTTGTTGATGTACCAGACCACTGCCATGTTGTCTGAATCGCAATCGTCCCAGATGGCAGCAAGGGATGGAATGCTTGCAATGTCAGAAGCACAGCCCTCAGCTCTAGAATGTTTATATGCAGTTGGGCCTCCAGTTCGGACCAAGTGCCTTGGACTGTCTGTCCCTGACATAGCCCCCCCACCCCATCAGGGAGGCGTCTGTGGTCACTGTGGCCTTGGGTTGCTGGGGGGAAAAGGGGCAAGACCATTGTGACAGATTGTGTGTCATCCACCAATTTAAATCCTGTTAGCTCCTGTGGGTTACTCAAATCATGGCTGAAAGAGGTTGCTGAAAAGGATTCCACCAATTTAAATCCTGTTAGCTCCTGTGGGTTACTCGAATCATGGCTGAAAGAGGTTGCTGAAAAGGATACCATTGGGTAAGCAGTAGCCATTGTAGAAGCCTCATGTGAAACCTTGCCAGGGGAACAATGGTGATGGAGGCTGCCATGGAACCCAGCAGCTGTAGAACCGAGTGAGCCATGGATTTCTCCTTTGAAAGGATTGGAATCAGTTGTTGCTTTATCCTTAGAATTCTGTGCCCTGGAATAGCAGCTCCGCAGTTTTTTGTGTCCAAGATAACCCCTATGAATTCTGTCGACTGAGATGGGGTGAGATTGGATTTTTGCCAGTTTATAGTTATGCCTAGCCTTTGAGCAGCAAGGAGAGAGTATGCCAGGGCTTTTTCCAGTAGATGTCTGGTGGGGGCAGAAATGTGTCAGTCGTCTAGGTATGGAAACACCTGGAATCCTTGAAGTCGCAAGTGAGCTGTAACAACTGCCATGCACTTTGTGAACACTCTGGGGGGCTGTAGAGAGTCTGAAGGGCAGTACTCTGAACTGGTAGTGACTGGCTCCCGCATGGAAGCACAGAAATCTTCTTGATGGCCTGTCCACCTTTATGTGGTAGTACGCATCTTGAAGATCTGTCGAGCACATCCAATTGTCTTTTTCCAAAAGTGGGAGGATAAACTGTATTGTGACCATCCGGAATTTTTGTACTCAAACAAACTTGTTCAATATACTGAGATCCAAACTTGGTCTCCAGTCCCGGTTTTCTTTGGCAACAAAAATAGTCTTGAGTAGAATCCGGATCCTATCTGGACTGGAGGGACTATTTGGATGACTCTCTTTCTTAGCAGCTTTTCTATCTCTAGTGCTGCTTCTTCCCTTTGACTGGGTGGAACATCGGGAAGGTTTTTTTGAAGGGGCAGGACAAAGATCGAAGGGGATATGATAACCTCTGGTTATAACCCTTTGTACCCAAGAATCAGTGGTGATGGTTAGCCAGGCAGAAGGGTACAAGGAGAAATGTCCCCCAACCTCCTCCAGAGGAAAGGAGTTGGGCTGCTCTTCAGGAGCGCTGGTAGGATTGACCAGGGAAAGAATCTCGGGAACCCTGTTAACACAGACCCCCTCTGCCCCAAAAGGAGCATCTTCCCTGTGAGTTTCCCCCTCTGCCTCTGGGGGAGAACTCAGCCTGTGTGTCACAGAAAGGACCCTGAGATTTTTTGAGCCATATCTTCCCACTCTTTTAGTTTTGGGAGAAAGCAGGTTGAGGGGAAGAATAATGAACACCTATGGCAGAAAGAGTCTTACCATCCTGTTCACATCTGGCCGGTGTGCTTTAAACTTTGGGCCCAAACAATGAGGAAGCCTCAGTGGGAGCATTAAGAAAGGAAGCCTTAAAGGGTTCCGTGAAATTGCACTAGCGCATCCAGGCGTGTCGTCCCAAGACCACAGCTGAACCTGCTGCTCTAGCTGCTCCTTCTGATGCATGAGATATCGGTCGCATAGAGGAGTTAAATATTGATTCAATGGTGGCCAGCTGAGAGGCCACTTTGTCACGGACCTCATCAGACACGGCACCAGCCAAGGTTTCAGAAAGCTCAGAAATCAGATCCCTTTGAAGCCTGGTAAAGTGTGCCATATAATTCAGGGACCTGATAGCAAAGGTCGCTAAAGCAAAGGTGCGCTTCCATATCCTGTCCAGGGCCCAGGACTCTTTGTTAGGTGGATGGACAGTCTGACTTTCTTCTTCTGCCAGATCCTTTTTTGTTGTGGCCGCCACCACCAAAGCATCCACAGGAAGACCTTTGGACCAATGGGGATCTGAAGCAGGAGGGGACAAAATCTTATCTGGCCTCCAGGGAATAGCTTTGATGGTATCAGGAGCCTTTCAAGCACGCTGCACAATGAGCCAGACAAGTTCATCGGCAGGTGGCGTAACCCAGGAGGTAGGGGGCAGGGTGCGAAAGGCCTGCAGGAACACAGATTCCTCAGAGGTTGGATTAGAGGACTGCCAGTCACCTCTCTGTTTCAGGATTTCGAGGATATCACCAAAGGATACTTCAGAGGGTGACCGGTGGGATCCTTCCCCCTCATCAAAATCTGTGTCTTCAGTGAGGGACTCCTCTGTGGAGTCCATGTGCTTCCTCTTACATGAACTTTTCCAGTGGACCTCCTCAGTGGGAGAAGCTGGAGAAGACAGCAGAAAAGGGGATTCCTGTGGGAATATGTCCTGAGGCCCTTGCACCTGGTGTCCGCTAGGTGTGATTTGTGAAACCAGTGTACCAGAGGAGGGCGGAGGTATAGAAAGTCCAGTATCACCAGCAGCAGTGAAAGCCTTCTGCATCAGTTGGAAGGCTGGTCCACCTGAAGAGGAGTGCATGTCTAGGACAGGGATCACCCCTCCCCTAAGTGGCTCAGCCTGCTGACCCAGAGTCCCTGGATGGCTGTGGAGCAGCAAACTATGCGTGTCACAACTGACATCCTGGGTTGTAGCCAAACTTTCCTGCCATGAAGGCAACTGCAGTTCCTTAGTGAGATCCATAAAGAGAACCACAGAAGGGGAAGACTGTGCTATATCCATGGACTTCAAAGGCAATGAAGGAGGAGAATAAGAAGGGGTCTTTGGAGATGGGTGATCACCTCCCAAGGAAGGATAGTTCCTGGGGGGTGGGACACCTCTGGCCAAGAGTACCTGGTCCACAAGATGCAACACATCATGTTCAGAAAGGCTTCTAGTGCACCTCATGGGGACTGAGGGAGAAACAGGCCTGTCCACAGAAGAGGCAAAGTCGGTGCCTATCTCACCCATCCACACTGAGGACAATGGTGCTGAGAGAGACTGGACTATGGGTGTCTGCACCGAAGAAGTCATCGGTGCCGAGGTCATGGTCTGCACCGACACAGGGATCAGTGCCAAAGTGGTTGTCGGTACCGAAGCTGGAATCAACAAAACTGGAGTCAACAATAAAGGCGTCGGTTCTGAGGAAGATCTCAGAGCTGACGAGGTCAAGGTCTGCGCTGACTGAACGGTCGGTGCTGATACAGTGGTAATAGTCTGAACTGAGGAGCCCCTCGGTGCTGATATAGTGAAGGCTGCAGGAGAAGACAGAGCCGAGATCACTAGTGGAGCCAAAGGCCTAGGTGCCAAAGGTCTAGGCACCGAAAGCACTGGGGCTGACCGAGTGAGCTCCAGAGCCAAAATGTTAGCCTTTTTAGATTTTGGTTGGTGGGAGTCACCAGCTGGCGATGAAGGCAAAGATTTAGCCTTGGTAGAAACATCCAAGATTTTCTTATGGGCTCTAGGAGGGGTTGAGGCCTCCAACCCAGAAATAGCCTCTGAAAAGGGAGATTTAAGAAGTCCCTTCAGTAACAGCTTGTTTTTCCTTTCCAACAAGGTTCTATTTGAAAGGTTCTCACAAATAGTACAGGGTAGGTCAACAGACAAGTGGGATGCCCCCAAACAATAAACGCACAAAGAGTGTGCATCAGAAGTAGGTAGTTTGCGTCCACAATCAGAACACCACTTAAACCCCAGACTACCTTTCTTATCTGCCATGTCAGCAAATTAATTAATAGAAAAAGGTTCCAGCAATGGGTACAAAAGAATACCCGAAGGTATGAGAAAAAAGGAAAGGATTACCAACAATGGTAAAGAGAGAATACCTTGCGGTAAAAAGGTAAAGAAAATAGCAGAAAAACCTGAAGAAAAAGTGTATGCTAGATGCAGTAGGGTAAGAGACAATGAAATATAAACTTTTCTGACAAAAGTAATCTAAAAGACTATTAAACAACAAATAACTGTACTTAGCTCAAGAGAAGTAGCTTGACACGACTGAAAGGCAACACGGCAAACAAAATCTCGGGTAATAGGGAGAAGGCGATTGTGGGTAAGAGTTTAGCATGGGGGATTGAAGTTGACGTGAGCTTGGAAAATGGCCATCTCAGTTCCGAGGTCGGAAACCGATACCCGTGCATAAGGAATGAATGAGGATTAACAATATCAGATCAAATACTTCATCCTTTAAGACTACTCCAAAATTTATAAATGGACTGTTTGGAATAATATACAGATGGCCTTATGGTTAAGGTGTTTTGCTTTACAAACACAAGGTAGTACAGGAGTTTCTGACAAGGGGGGATAATTAGGCTTTAGGCTTATGGTGGTCAAGAAGGGCAGTTAAGTACTAACTAATCTATGAACCTATGAACCTAATAATGTCAATATGAATAACAAAATCTCATGCTTATATAACATAGTAAAAAATTGTAACAGTCCCTAAAACAATTTATTGGCAATACATTACTAAAGGAATATTGATTTCTCGATCATCTGAAAATAAATCAAACATGCTATTATCAGTTAAGCTAACATCTTACCCTCAGTATTGGTTAGTATTTAATTGGAAATTTCTGCATAGATCCTTTCTAACCCCTGATAAAATTTCAGAAATTAAATCTCCAAGTAATGGGCTATGTTGGAGATGTCAAAAGTCATCTAAAGTGGATTGGTCTCATATTTTTATGACTGTATGTATATTAATGCATATTGGAATGATATTAATAATCTTTTACAAGCAATTTATACAGATTCATTTGTAATGACTAAAGCTTTAATTTTACTGAATATAAGTGTAGGTCCTCCTATGAATAAAACAAACCTATATTTACTATGGACATTGCTAGCAATAGCAAGAAAATGTATAACAAGGAAATGGAACTCTAACACAGCACCTACCATGGAGGACTTCCTATCTCTACTAAAGACGACAGCATTAATGGAAACTAAAATCAAAGAACTAAGAACATATCCAAAGCCTTTAGTTAATAATCCATGGAAGAAGGTTTTGTCATTGATTGAAACTGTACAACTGGAATTAGTCTCTTCTTGATGACCTATATTCTGAGTGTCATGATTATTATCTATTGTATACATTTGTTGCTATCTTAAGTCTATTTATGTCAGGCTAAATGTAAATGTTGTACATAGTTAACTACTTAATTAATTTGTTACTTAGAATGTAAACAAATACTGTCTATATTATATGTTTAAAATAAAAATTACCTGAGTAAAAAAAAAGTGTGAAATTATAGCAAGATTGTGAGCAGATGAGTATGAATGTATACATCTAGTAGAAAATAAGAAGCTCAGCAATACAACTTAAACAAATGTGGGGAAAGGATTAGCAAGGAATATTTAATATTGTTCAAAGACTGAAGTGAATACTGAAAACTGCTTTGACATAAGCTTCAAGCAATAAAGACACCTGTAGTTTCACTTTAAATTATACAGCTTTTGTGTGACTAACTGGTCACAATAAGTGCTGAATCAGACAGAAAAACAAGTTGCCTGATCCAAGCCAATTTTTTGACATATACAAACAGTGTACAGGAGGAGTATATATTTCACAGTCTGAGGGAGACAAGGACCTTCTCAGAAGTGATCTAAAATTATATATAGTTCTTCTGCAAATTATCAAACACTAATTAAATAACTGAAAAGGGCCAGTTTGAATTGTCAAACATTCAAATTATCAAACATTTGGAATTTTGAATATATTTTTTATCAAAAGTAAAAAGAAAGTAAGAGGGGTTTGGGAATGAGTGGGAGTATCTGTTTGCGTGTGTTTGGGAGTTAGGTTTAGAGATATGCTTAAGTACACACATAGCATGTGTGTGTGTGTGTGTGTGTGTGTGTGTGTGTGTGTGTGTGTGCATGCACTGTCATGTGAGTGGTAGTTTTATGGAATTTTTTATTTTTTTTTGTTAAGGTAAGGTATAGGGTTAGGAATAGTGGTGGGGGCAAGCTTATGGCTATAGTTAGCATGCATTACTAAGGGCCAGGGGTAGTGGGGCAGAGCTTAATACAGCACCCTTTGTAAATATCAAAGTCTGACATAGTACAGATTTCAAAAACTTTAAATATGCACTAATGTAGGGATGTGGTCCACTTCTACCACAGGATTAAAAACCAAGAACACTAAACATTTGGAAAAATTAAACCAGAGACTGAAAATTCTTAAAAGTTTCAGGGTAGCTTGAATTACTTTATACAATTTCTAGCAAACAGGATTTAGATTCCTCTCCCAGATTAGCGTACCGAGTAAGTAAATGGGTCTCTCTGAAAGTCTAAAAGAAGAATTTCAGCTGTCATTGGTAATTATAGCATCAAATCAGCTCTCACACTGTTCGAAATAAATTGGAAACACTTTGACAGTACAGGCTCTGTCCACTCAAGACTTACCTTTTCTAACTCACCAGACAGAACCTCCACAAAATAATGCTCGTCTCTATTATTAAATGGAGCACAGAATGGAGACATTACAGATGTTTGTGATGTGATAGGAAAAAGAGGTAAATCTAGAGTATCACAACTCATAACTCAGTGGGAGGATATTTTCAATGAAAGCTTGTGACTAGATATTTCAGAACTGAAGATACTCCCAGGCCTTATACAAATTGTCTTAATGACACATAATATAGTTTGTGGGCAGGATGGAGTTTTGGAATCTGTATTAAATATTCTGTAAATGTCTAAAAACAGGCATAATAGTAGTATTCTGTGAAAAAATAGACTACTTATATAGGAGGTTAAGCACTCTTATCACATCTATAATTGGGTTAGGTCTCCTCAAAAAGAACAGCCACATAAAAAAATATTGAGCAGAATATTGTCTAGCAATATATGTAAACTAAAAAGATATAATGTCTAACACCTCTCTGTCTCTCTCTCCATATAATTTAGAATGGCTTAAAATGCATATCTCCTGCCACCCAGACCAAAACTGACCTACAACTCACAACTCCACTAACCCCTTCCAGCACATTTAATCCATCTCCACAACAAAAGTGGATTATTGAATCTTGTGGTCACCCTAGTGCAAACAGCTTCTTCCCCAGATTTGTATATGCATGTAGCACTTTTATCACTATCTCTTTGCTCCACATAAATACTCAAAGGATATTTTTTTCTGATCTTTCAAAGTCTGTCACAGTTATTTCCATTTAAAAATCACAAGTCCATCCTCTTGTAATCTGTACTGACCTACAGCCATTATTTCACTACTTTTGAAGGTACTTGAAAAGTTCATGTCCATAGAAGTCGCACAACACATTCTACTATGCTTAAATTAATATGGAGTTCATAAAGATTGCAGTACCACAACAATCCTTTCTCAGATTTATCTATTCATTCATTCTTTGTTGAGCGGGTGGGTATGCAAGTCCTTGGACCCTTTTCATCCACAGCCCAGATGCAAAATTCACAAAAGCACAAACAAATGATTCGAATACAATATTTCAATGAGTACACAAGTACACAAAATGTGACTGTACAACTTTTTGCATGGTCTAAAATCTTCTGTTACCTGATCTAAAACTATTTAAAGTACCAATGATTCATGAAAGTGCAGTACTATATGTACCAAAAGGTTTCTACAGGAGAGAAGCTGGAGTCAGGAGATGAAAGATCATTATGGTGTGAGGATTGAAGAGGTAGTAGAAAGTTATGAGACAAGCAGGTTAGGAAGATGAAAAGTTAAATTAGTGGAGTGGGTAAAGCCATTAATTGTTTGGAGCAGAAGGTGTTAGTGTAATATAGAAGACGAAAATTACAAGTTAAATGTACATGTTTACAATAGAGGACATTCCCTCTGCTATGTGATGAGAATCCTTAGGAGTTATGGCTTATATATGAATGCAGAAACAAAACAGAAGAGCATAGTTGACAGGTGTAGACCATCCTTTGTCTATAAAGCAGGTATGCTTTTAGATGTATTGTAAGTTCTTTCCTAAAATGTGAGCACTCTGTAAGTTGCTAGAGTTGTGCTGGGAAATTATTCTAATTATCAGGGGTAGTAGTCTTACTAAAAGACTTTTCACCTGTGGCAAGGCCAGAAGAGAGATTGACTACATTTAGAGTGTTGCTGTACTAGCTTTGAACAGAATAGGGGGAGGATAACATTTGTTCAAGACTTGAAGAGGTGTGGAATTGTGTATAACTAGTTTTTCAAAAAAAAAGGAAAGGGAATTAAATTATTTTAATAATTTCCAGTCTGCTTAAATATTTGAGTTGGACTTACAGTCCGGTGCCTTAAACTGTAGTAGAAGGTAAGTAGTGAGAGAATTTATCTGCTCCAGTTTGAGCTTCAGTGTTTTTATATTCTGCTTATTGTTAACCTGCTTAAAGTTGTATTCTCTGTCTGCCCCATTCCCATCTAACGCATTAAGCAATTTTTTTTTTCTGAAAGAGCACCGGTATTGGCTTTATTTTGATTCAATGCCTCTCCAGCTAGCCTCCTATTTCCAGCACAGAACTACCCCCAACAATGTCTTTTATCCAAGACTTAGAGAGGTGTAGAACTGTAAGTAACTAGCTTTTCGAAAAAAAGGAAAAACAATTACATTATTTTAATTATTTCAATTCTGCTTAAATATTTGACTTGCACTTATAGTGACCTGTGTGGTAATACTGCTTTGTACTTTTATGCTCTGTTCCATCTGTTTCCATGTTTTCAATTGTTCTGGCATTTTAGTCCTGTATTTTAATTAGCAGCTGTGGGAAGATTGTGTTTCTGTATTATTCTGCACTTCTATTTCAACAAGTAGAATTTCTTGTACAAGCTGTTTGTATTTTAAACCCTGTCCGGCCATATTCTTGAAGTTGAATTCACTCCTCTGGGAGAACTGTGTACTGCTGCCAGATTTTGAGCTTTAGTCATTTATTACTGCATTTTCCCCTTAAACTGTGTTACCGGTACATTTATGCATAGTCTGGTACCTTAAACTGTAGTAGAAGGGCAGTAGAGAGAGAATTTCCTCTGCTCCAGTTTGTGATTCATTGCTTTTATATTCTGCTTATCTTTTACCTGTTTAAAGCTGCACTCTTTAAGAGCCCAATCCCCTACTAACACATTAAGCTAAAGTTTCTGAAACAGCTAGAATATTGCCTTTATTTACTTGGATACTTGGATGCCTCTCTGGCTAGCCTGCTTGTTCCTCCCCGCCCTCCCACCTTTTTTGCTGTTGTCTTTTTATAAGGTTGTGTCTGTGGCCTACACAGCTTATGATAACCTGATTTCCAAAATTTCACCCTCCTCTCTGTCATTGCTGTAGACTATTGTATAAGCTAATTATGTACTCTTCCCACCCATAGTTTTCCATAGATCCACTGTACTTAGCACCCACCCAGCAAACCACTATTGCTCTTGAGTGAACCTGCTTCACTATATATCATCTCCTGCTCATTTTCTAGGAGCCCAGCAGAGCCTGAAGTCCTAGCCTGCATGGCAGAAGTGCCTTGCTTGTATTCAGTGCCATCTGGGCAAGGTCACAGACCTTAGATTGTTAAATTGCAGAAAATGTATTTTGAGTGATTGCTGCTGTTTGCTGCTTTTATGTGTGCATTTCACTGATTTTTTTTAATTGCTCTTCCTCTCAATTTTACTGCTGTAAGGCTGTCTTGAAATTGCCTTCAGCAAGGAATTTCCAGCTAGTTGTTTAAGTGGTTTGTGGTAGCATTGCACTTGTGGCTCTCTTCTACTGTGTTTCTACATTAGGAGGACTGGGTTTATCCATCTTGTGACAGGAGGTGTTTGCCTGGTCTATCTGAGTTGGGAAAATACAAAAAAGGACTCATTTATTGGTCAGGGGGCTCATTAGTTAGATTTCTGTTTTTTCTGTTCACCAATAAATGTTGCACATTTGCATGGGGCAGGAATGCCCTTACAGTAGCAAACACTTAAAAAGCAAACTTCTTCCTGTAGAATGGTCTATAAAATTGTACTCTGTAAAGTGGCAATATAGTGCAAATACCTTGTATGCCAACAAGTTTAGAGCAGCTAGTTGGGAGTCAAGTGGCAATACTTACAGATTTAGTAGACTTCAATATTGTTTAAACATTAAATAAAAATATAAATAAAAACAAAACGATTTTTAAAACGAGAATATTTTTTATTGAATTGCTCTAAATTGCTCTAAAAAGTGAAAAAATAACAAAGGAGAGTGAAAACTTTGCAAAACATACACAGACAAGCTGATTTCAGAAAAGCATTTTCGGTTGGTTTTGCTGTTTGTAATAATGATGTACCAGAAGAAGTAACATGTATCAGCAAAACCAACCTCAGGTGCTTTTCTGAAATCATCTTGTCTGCGTGTCTTTTCAGTTTTCACTCTTCTTTATTTTTTACTTTTTAGAGTGACTCAAAACATTCCTTTTTCATTTTTTTTATTTGTATTTTTATTTTTTTGCTTTTTATTTTTTTTATTTTCATTTAAATGCAGTGTATCATATCATGCAGCTTGGAAATCCATTTCCAGTGTTTGCCCACCACTGCTCATATGTGCGAAAGGATTGTACCATGTGCAGCTGAACCCTTAGATACCTAGTGTCTATATACAAAGTAAATCATTATTGGTACAGTTATACTTCCCTGTTTCCTTGTCTTGCTTAAGTAAGTATGACAGAGGGACACAGAGACAGAGCCACAAAGCCAACTTCAGTAAAAACTATTCTATAAATTCTAATGATAAAAATAAACTGTGTTCTAGCAACTTTCAGGTCAGACTGAAATAGCATATATTTAGCGTTTGCTTCACTTTATTTACAGCTCCACCTGTAGGTTAGACTGGAATACATGCAGGTGGAGCAACTGTTCCCTGATTCAGGCAAAAACAAAGTATCATATTATTCCAGTCTAACCTACAGCTGGAGCTGTGCATAAAGTCAAACAAAAGCTAAATAGAGAGAAAGAGTGCAAGTGTTTCATTTCTTGCATTTCTTGTTCATACTCCTGTTTTAAACATACATTTTTTTGTAGTTTGTCTGTGTGTGTGTGTGTGTGTGTGTGTGTGTGTGTGTGTGTGTGTGTGTGTGTGTGTGTGTGTGTGTGTGTAGGAAATGATATACAGAGTTGCAAGTGTGTGTGTACATGCACACACATTTGTCAAAGTCAAAGTAAACTTTATTGTCATTCAGAAATCACACAAGTGCAAAAACTGAACGAAATTCTGTGTCTCAGGACTCAATGTGCAGACAATATATAGACTATTTTCACAGACATTTACACATATAACACCTTATTACATCACGTACATGCAGGTAGACAGACTAATATTGCACATAATTAGAAACACATTTTAACACTTTTCGAAGTGAACACTTGCATGAGACTTTAGTATTACACAGGTACTTTGTTGAGACATTGTATTGATCCTTGCCCAGAAAGAGACATTTGAGTATTTCACTCTGAACATTAGAGTATTGCACTATGGACCTTAGAGTATTGCACTATGGTTAATTTATGAATTTGCATGTATTGCACTGAAAGAAGAGATATTTTACTGCATTGCTACTGCCCTAGATGGCCTATATGTTACAGTCATGGTGAATATTGCACTAAGTATTAGGTGAGACTGGTAACCAGGTTCTTGCACAATTTGAGACAGTTTCTACTGACCCAGTTGGACATCATGGAGTGTAGTGGTTATTAGTGTTCAGCAGCCTAATAACATTAGGAAAGAAGCTATTCCTGAATCTCGTAGTTCTGCAACGTATGCTTCGGGAGCACTTTCTGGATGATAGATGCAGGAACAGTCTGTAAGCAGGGTAAGTGCAGTCTTTAGTTTTTCCTGTGGCCCTGCTGAGACATCTGGATAAGTACAAGTTGTGGATAGGTAGTAAGGTGGTCTTAATGATCCTCTCGGCGGTCTTCACCACTCTCATGGAGGAATTTGCGCTCAGAAGTAGAGCAGCTTCCATACCATAGTATGAGGTTGTTCATCAGGATGCTTTCTATCGTACCTCTGTAGAAGGTAGTGAGAACTGTTGATGGGAGATTTGCTGTCCTCATCCTTCTTAAAAAGTGCAATCTCTTGTGCGCTTTCTTGACTATGGCATTTGTATTTGTGTTCCAAGACAACTCCTTAATGATGTGCACTCCCAGAAACTTTGTGCTTCTTACTCTTACAACTGTTTCCCCATTGATGGTGAGGGGGAATGTTCATTGTGTGTGTGTGTGTATGTGTGTCTATTGTCTTGCTAATGACAGCGGCACAATATTTTACTTAAAGAGTAAAAAATATTGTCCTTGGTCCTTATTAGAAAGCTTTTAATTGAATTTGGCTTTTTGAGACAGCATTTTCTGCTGTCTTGTGAGAGAGTGACAGAACCACAGGACAGAGAGGCAGAGCCACAAAGCCAACTTCAATAAAAAAATTCTAATTAATAGAGTTTAGTACTGTTTAGAAAAATCTGCTCCAATAAAATGCTCTTATTAGTCTGTACCAACAAAATACCCTTATTAGCCTTCTAGCCGCAGTACACCAACACTTGTAGCTCACAAAAGACTGGACAGTATGGATATGCAATTTCCTAACCTCACTGTAGCCAGCTTGGTGGATATGGGCATCCTGAGGCAATGTCACAATTGTCACATGTTTACTGACAACCACTTAATCCTTAAAGAAGCAAACACAATATGCAAGAGGTGTACTTACATGATGAAACTGGAGACTATATTCTCACATACAAATGCACATTAGGTTGTTGGAACCACAAACACAACACACACAGAGTAACATATGCTGGGACACTTAAATGTTATCTTCCTAAAAAAAACAAAAAGATTATCTAGACTACCTGTTGTCAAAGTTATACCTCAGCAAGCCCAAAGGCACTCAGAAAAAACAACACCTAACACTACACATACCATCACTCTCAATGCAGCCCCAAAAACTAAGCCCCTAGGCAAACAAACACACTTCCCAGGACTGTTGTCATAGGGGACTCCATTGTAAGATATACTGATGCCCCTATAACAAGAAGATAACTGTTAGTTGCTTATCTGGAGTCAAAATCCACCAAATCACACACACAGTCAAGTCATTATGCCCACAGGTACCAGTATAATTCCATCATCATTCATGTAAGTCTAAATGACCTGAGACATACCTGCTGGACTATATGATGAAAGAGATTATGGAGTTTTCAGACTATGTGTGTCTCAGGCTGGTATGAGCCTAGCCTCCCACCACATTTCTAAACTTTGGAATTCAATCCCTCAACACATCCTAAATGATACCAACCTACACCTATTCAAAACTCTGCTCAAAGACCACCTCATTAACAATTGGCTGTGCTCCTTCCTGCACCAAGCCAGGCTAATACCACATAAGCCCACATCAAATTTCATCCCCTAAATTTTATAGTCTCCATGTATACCCCACTCCTACTTGTTAACACCACCTATCAGCTACCTACAATAAGAGTATAATTTGATAATTTCTTTTCTTTTGTAAGGGTATACATATGTGCACGTAATAAAGTATACTCAAATGATCAACTAAAGATGGACCCCTGCCCTGAAAAAAAAAATATGTAAATATATATATATATAGAGAGAGAGAGAGAGAGATGACTTTACTATGTTGTAATAACTTTCTCCTTTTCACTAAAGTGCCTATTGTATATTGTACTTTTTTATTGTCTCTAGATATTTCTGTTAAATTCTATATAAAACTGACACTGTACCTGTCAATGTTGTTATGTTTTATTGGAGCTTTTCTCCCCGGGCCTCCCCTGAAAATGGGCTCACACCCAAACAGACTATCCTGGTCAACAAATGTAAAATAAAATAAATAAAAATAAATAAATATTACCATCACCAAGGATGATGCCACAGTATGAGCAAAAAATTATTGATTTCAACAACTGGCTGTCATTATGATTTAATTCTAAGGGAATCCAATATTTTTCAGCTTGGGAGGACATGGTTAACAGACCCCATTGTTTTACCAAGGATGGTCTGCCCCTCTCCCCACCCCCATAGTGCCTTTTTTTAGGTAATGCCAAAATGAAAATCTACAGACATAGCAAAATCAACTCAACTGAACCTCAAGGTGTTATTGCTCAATGCCAGAAGCCCGACTAAGGTATACTCCCTCCAAGCTCTCCTTACACTTGAGAATATAGACATCTATGCAGTTACTGAGACATGCTTTAAAGCAGAGAGAACCCCAACAGTGCAAGGTTTCTGTGTCTTCCACAATTTTAGACCAGTAGCTGCACATACAAGGGTTAATGGAGGAAGTGTCTCAATATACATCAATAACAAGCATACCTCTAGGGTGGTCAAACATGGTGGCATGTTGGGAGTTCCTCCACATGCAGATCACCATAAACAAAATCACATACTATATCCTAGCAAAATATAGGTCATTTTCTATGTCCCAAGAAGCTCACAATGCATACTTGGACCTGGTGGATACCCTTACCATCCAACATAACACCCTACTCATGGGAGACTTTAATTAGCACTCTATAGACTGTGAATCCTAAACAGCCTCACATCTACAAGCACAGAGATTATGGGCTTTGTAAATACAAACACCCTTGACCAAATAGTGGAAATGCCCACCAGAGACTCCAACATACTGGACCTCGTACTTACATATATGGGAGAATGCTACACCCCCCCCCCCCATGTCTCATCCTCCCTGATAAGGTCTGACCATAAAGCTGTTTCCTTTGAAATCAAAATTGACTCAATAATACCATTAAAACCAGTAACAGGAAGTATTCCAAAACAAATTACCTTTTATTAAGTGATTATTTGTCAAAATTTAGTGCACCTCCAAACCCAGAGAACACAGTAGCCTATGCTCAGTTGCTGTCAGAAACTCTGGACAACCATGTCCATGGCTGCATAGAGGCTGCTTTACCTACCAGAAGTAAGCCCAGATCTAGCCCAAAAACAAACTGTCCTGGTGGCATCTCAAATTAAACAGTATATTCAGCAAAAGAGAAAAAAAATATGGCAAAAATTGGAAGGGTAATTCCCATAAAGATAGAAACTCTCACATAAAAGTAAATAGGCAAATAAGAGAGCTAATTAGGTCAAGCAAAGCCAACTTTGAGTTTAAGATATCCTCCCAGATGAAAGGTAACCATAAGACCTTCTACAGCTATATCAGAAACCTCAAGGGCAGCACACACCAATGTGCTTAACTGGGGGCTAATGGTGTCACATTCACCAGGCCTGGCAATATAGAGAACCTGTTAGTGGACAAATTTGGTTCCAACTTTATCTCCCTCTCACCTCAAACATTCCCTCAAACTTAACCCTTCCAAATATAGCTAGGGAGCATGTACATGCTGTACTCATTAAAGCCAAGAATATGGGCTCAGTGGACTCCAATAACATCCCAGGATGCTTCCTGAGTAGTCTAAAATATGACTTATCACAACCCCTGGAGTCATTATTTAAATATAGTCTTAAAACAGGCTTTGTGCCACATGAATGGAGAACTGCGATGGTTACCCCCTTCATAAGTGAGGATCTTCAACAGATCCTGAAACCTACAGACCTATTGGTTTGACTAGTCTTAGTTGCAAAATGCAAAGAATTATCATGGAAATTATCAAAAAGGACATAGGAGACCTCCAGACACTGGAACCATCTCAGTTTGTCTTTGCCAAAGGAAGGTCGTACTTACTGAATCTGGTGGACTTCTTTGAAAAGGTCACTAAGGCAATGGATGAGGGGAAAATAGTGCATACTGCCCACCTACATGTGGCTAAAGCATTTGATACAATGCCTGACTTGGACATTGTTAACAAACTAATGGAACTAGGTATAATCCCCTTTATGACATGCTGGATAGCTAACTGGCTCACTAATAGGACGTAGGAGGTTAGAATCGGTGAGGCTACCTCCACAAAGAGGCTGGTCACCAGTGGAGTGCCTCAGGCTCTGTGCTGGGTCCAGTCCTCATTTGCATCTACTTCTCAGATGTCAAAGCCAATGTCAAAGGCCTTTGGATAACCAAGTTCACATATGATTGCAAACTGGGAGCAGTCACTAAATTCCCTCCAAGATGAGAGCACCTTTCAGGAAGGTCTAATACAGACAAACGCTTGGTGCCAAAGCCATGGGAAACTCAATACCAAGAAATGCATTATAGTACCTTTTGGGAAGTCTACCACCCCAGGTAAATAAGTTATCAATAAAATGGCTTTAAAAGTTGATTCAGTAGTCAGGGATCTGGGAATTCATGTAGATAGTAACCTAGCCTTCGCCAGCATGTGTGCAAGGTAGTTAGAAAATCCTTTTATGTTACTCAACTTATAAGCAAGGGCAAGGCAACTAAGTCCAGTGAGGTCATCATACCATTGCACTCCGCCCTCCTCAGATCCATCATAGCGTATAATGCCCCCTTCCGTATGTACTTGACCAGACACATGCAGCAACTGAAATATCCACAAAAATTCCTTACAAAAAGAATACAGGGAGTAAACACAATGTCCTTCACTGATTGCCTCAAAGCCATGTCTCTTTACTCAGTATCATACAGACTTTTGAGAGGTGATCTTTGCCTGGCATAGAAGGCATCCTGGACCCCGTTTTGATGGACCTTTTTCACATCTGCAAAACAAACAGCTTCAAAACTACTAGATTAAAAGACCTCAATTTTGCATGCAACAGAAATAACACTTGTTGAAGAGACACACATGTTTAAAAGACAACTCCCATTCTCTGGATCAGGCTGCCCACTCATGTGAAGCAGAGGTCCTTCTTATCCTTTTTTAAGTACAACTTGGATCAATGAATGAGTAATCAGAAATTCACTCCTGGTTTGGCTCCTATGTCTCAGAAGGAGGCAGTCAGTAAATCACCACCTATACAAATCAAATTTGTGGGTCACATTTGGGTTCCACGGCTAAGCTTATAAGGGCCCTAGTGGTAGTTAGCCCGGTATACACCTATGAACCTATGAATGATGGGACACTATCAGGGGTAATGTTTGTGGACCTTGCAAACTCTATGTCCCAAGTCAAACTGCTACAAATCCTACTTCAGTTCAGTATAATTCACACACCCCTCCACTGATTCTGTGTGCTTTTCAACTTCCTCCTTCTCTAAGCTCACCCTTGTACTCACATGTGTTCTTCATAGATCATTTCTAAGGCCTATCCTTTTCTTTCCACATAGAAATAACATTCTTAATGTACTAACCACCCCAAACAATTTCCTCTACACCTGAGACTTTTTCAAGTCATCTCAAGATACATATTAGTAATAATCACTTATTAATATATTACATTATATTATTACATACTATTACATTAAATACACTCATTTCTGATCTGATATCTCTCACTATTTGCCATATCCCTTTGTCTAAATATCAGAATTAAATAAACAAACAAAGTTCATGTCTTTAGGATTCATGCTGAATCACTTACAAATGCCTTCTACCAGCACCTACAGGACTGCATGGATCAGGCAATCCCAAACAAAACTAAGACTCTTTGTACCAAAGGCAAGCGTCCAGTCTGGTGGACCCCAGCCATAAACAAGCTCTACAACAAAAGGAGGAAGCTACTACAAGATAGAGCAAAATCCTTGAAAGGTAAGACACCTTTGATCATTATAAGTAAAAAACTAAGAGCTCTCATAAAATCATCTAAGACAAATTTTGAGAGAAAAATCGCCAAGGACTCAAAAGACAATCATAAGGCCTTCTTTAGCTATGTTAGAAACCTAGGAGGAAACTCCCAGATATGCTCAGAATTAGTTCAAAATGATGTGAAGATTACTGAACCTACACACATTGCCAACATACTGGCTGACAGGTTCAGTGCAAACTTCTCCCCCCCAAAAGGAGAGATATCTATACCAGAGGATTGTAGCCCCCCAAACATCTCCAATGCCCAGGTGAGAACTGCTCTCTCCAAAGCAAAAAACACAGCATCCATGGGACTGGATGGGTTCATAGGTTCATAGGTTCATACTAGGCTATCTGCCCAAGGGCATTTATAAGCCTAGCCCATAGTTATATGGCTTTCGCCACCCCTTTAGTTTGAATAAAAACTATGCCTATCATTTTCTGTGCCTCTGTCAAGCAGTGACACTGAAGTAATCCCTGGGGTATATCTGCGATCTCCCATCCATTGGTCAAGATTCCTCTTGAACAAGGCCAGCGAGGTGCTCTGCCTCACATGTACCGGGATTTTGTTCCACAGCATAGGGAGTCTCTGGGTGATGAATCTGTCCCTCCAGCACGTTCTATTTATAACCGTGTCAAGGTTTAAGTCTCCGCCCTTGTGGTTCTGAGGGATCTAGATTTTTGAGGTGAAGCATATTCATCAAATCTGGGTTTGACATGGCCTTATATGTCAGGCACAGGTCACCTCTGAGCAAGCGGTATGAGACTGAATAGAGCTGGAGTTCTTTCAGTCGGGCAGCATAAGACATATTTTGAGACCCTTTATCCTTTTGGTGAGGAACTTTTGGGGCCTTTCAAGCTGCAGCAGGTGTCTGGTCAGATACATTCCGAGCGGGCATTTTACTCAATCATAGGTCTAATGAGTGATGAGTACAGGGGACGATGACCTCCCTTGATCTAGATGTGAATCCTTCATGATCAGGTGGGCGATATAGAAGGTTTTCCTAACTACTTTAGCAACATGAGTGTCAAGCGAAGGCTACTGTCAACTTGGGTCCCCAGATCCCTGATGACTTTTTCTGTGCTCAGTGGATTGCCACCTATATGGTAGCTAGGGGTAACCTTGTTTTCCCGAAGGGTATGACTATGCATTTTTGGCGTTTAACTTCAGGCCATGGCTCTGGCACCAGTTATCCGTTTCTGTGAGGCCCTTCTGGAGGATATCTGTGTCAGATGTGTTTTCGACTATGGCCCAGTTTGCAGTCATCTGCAAACTTTGTCAGCCATAACCCTCCTGTGTTTGCTTGTACTTCAGAAAAGTAGATGCCGAACAAGAGTGGACCCAGGACTGAGCCCTGTGGGACACCACTTGTGACAGGCTTTGAGTCTGACATGGCTCCAGCAACTCTGACCCTGTGGGTTCTGTCACTTAGCCAGTTTGCAACCCATCTTGTGATGTATGGGTTTACATTCAAGCTGATGAGTTTTTCGATGATACCTGAGTGGGGTATTGTGTCGAAGGCCTTTGCCAGGTCGAGGTAGGCTGTATGGACTGCCTTTCCTCATCAATGGCCTTGGTGACTGTCTCGAAAAAGTCAACCAAGTTTAAGAGGCAGGATCTGCCTTTGACAAAGCCAAACTGGGTTGGATCCAAAGTCTGCAAGTTCCTATGTCTTTATTTATGAGTTCCATTATGATCCTCTCCATGGCTTTGCAGATAAGGCTTGTCAAGCTAATGGGCGGTAATTTCCAGGGTCTGTGGAGGCACCGCCCTTATGAAGTGGGACCACAGTCGCCGTCGCCACTCCTTGGGTACGTATCCTGAGGTGAGGCTAAGATTAAACAGCTGTCCTAACTGTGGGTTTAATTCCCGTTGAGTTCATGAAGCACACAGCCGGGGACACCATCCGGTCCCATGGATGTTGTGTTTTTGCCTTAGTGAGGGCAGTTCTCACCTGGGCGTTGGAGATGTTTGGGGCTACAATCCTCTGGAATAGATATCTCTCCTTTGGGGGAGGGGAGAAGTTTGCACTGAACCTGTCAGCCAGTATGTTAGCAATGTGTGTAGGTTCAGTAATTTTCACATCATTTTGAACTAATTCTGAGCATATCTGGGAGTTTCCTCCTAGGTTTCTAACATAGCTAAAGAAGGCCTTATGATTGTCTTTAGAGTCCTTGGCGATTTTTCTCTCAAAATTTGCCTTGGATGATTTTATGAGAGCTCTTAGTTTTTACTTATAATGATCAAAGGTGTCTTACCTTTCAAGGATTTTGCTCTATCTTGTAGTAGCTTCCTCCTTTTGTTGTAGAGCTTGTTTATGGCTGGGGTCCACCAGACTGGACGCTTGCCTTTGGTACAGAGAGTCTTAGTTTTGTTTGGGATTGCCTGATCCATGCAGTCCTGTAGGTGCTGGTAGAAGGCATTTGTAAGTGATTCAGCGGTTTGAGTAATGTTTACCACTGGCTCAGGGGCCTTAAAGGAGACCACACTAGTTTTTAGAAGTGTGAAATCAGCTTTTGAGAAGTTTTTCACTGTGGTCTTTTTTGTTTCAGGTGGGGGCGGGATGAGGACCTCCAGCGAGATTAGTTTATGATCTGATCTCACCAGTGATGGTGTCCCCAGCTGTGTGCTCCACGAACTCAATGAGGAATTAAACCCGCAGTTAGGACAGCTGTTTAATCTTAGCCTCACCTCAGGATACGTACCCAAGGAGTGGCGCACGGCGACTGTGGTCCCACTTCACAAGGGCGGTGCCTCCACCGACCCTGGAAATTACCGTCCCATTAGCTTGACAAGCCTTATCTGCAAAGCCATGGAGAGGATCATAATGGAACTCATAAATAAAGACATAGGGAACTTGCAGACTTTGGATCCAACCCAGTTTGGCTTTGTCAAAGGCAGATCATGCCTTTTAAACTTGGTTGACTTTTTCGAGACAGTCACCAAGGCCATTGATGAGAGAAAGGCAGTTCATACAGCCTACCTTGACCTGGCAAAGGCCTTCGACACAATACCCCACTCAGGTATCATCGAAAAACTCATCAGCTTGAATGTAAACCCATACATCACAAGATGGGTTGCAAACTGGCTAAGTGACAGAACCCACAGGGTCAGAGTTGCTGGAGCCATGTCAGACTCAAAGCCTGTCACAAGTGGTGTCCCACAGGGCTCAGTCCTGGGTCCACTCTTGTTCGGCATCTACTTTTCTGAAGTACAAGCAAACACAGGAGGGTTATGGCTGACAAAGTTTGCAGATGACTGATGACTGCAAACTGGGCGCCATAGTCGAAAACACATCTGACACAGATATCCTTCAGAAGGGCCTCACAGAAACGGATAACTGGTGCCAGAGCCATGGCCTAAAATTAAATGCCAAGAAATGCATAGTCATACCCTTCGGGAAAAACAAGGTTACCCCCAGCTACCATATAGGTGGCAATCCACTGAGCACAGAAGAAGTCATCAGGGATCTGGGGACCCAGGTTGACAGTAGCCTTTCGTTTGACACTCATGTTGCTAAAGTAGTTAGGAAAACCTTCTACATTGCCCACCTGATCATGAAGGGATTCACATCTAGATCAAGGGAGGTCATCGTCCCCTGTACTCATCACTCATTAGACCTATGATTGAGTACAATGCCCCATTCGAATGTATCTGACCTGACACCTGCAGCAGCTGGAAAGGCCCCAAAAGTTCCTCACCAAAAGGATGAAGGGTCTCAAAAATATGTCTTATGCTGCCCGACTGAAAGAACTCCAGCTCTATTCAGTCTCATACCGCTTGCTCAGTGGTGACCTGTGCCTGACATATAAGGCCATGTCAAACCCTGATTTGATGAATATGCTTCACCTCAAAAAATCTAGATCCCTCAGAACCACAAGGGTGGGAGACTTAAACCTTGACACGGTTATTAATAGAACGTGCTGGAGGGACAGATTCACCACCCAAAGACTCCCTATGCTGTGGAACAAAATCCCAGTACATGTGAGGCAGAGCACCTCGCTGGCCTTGTTCAAGAGGAATCTTGACCAATGGATGGGGGATCGCAGATATACCCCAGGGATTACTTCAGTGTCACTGCTTGACAGAGGCACAGCAAAATAATAGGCATAGTTTTATTCAAACTAAAGGGGTGGCGAAAGCCAAATAACTATGGGCTAGGCTTATAAATGCCCTTGGGCAGATAGCGTGGTATGAACCTATGAACCTATTAACGACTATCCACTTTTGCTTCCTTCCTCCATATTTCCTCTATTATGCACTACCCTTAATGACCCTGACCCTACCTCTACACATGACATTGCATACCAGCCTTTCCCTAATGGTACCAGTATACAGATTATTTTTTATTTATTTTATTTATCTTTTGTTGGCTGGTTAGTCCCACTGAGCTAGTGGCCTCTTTTCAGAGGAAACCCGAGGTGGCATTTATATTACTAGGTGAAATTTGGCCAGGACATCAGGGAACTTCCTGCACTGTTTTCAGTAGGTGCTACTGGATCTTTTACATCCACCAGAGCTACCACCAACTTGGGTAGATGGGGCCTCAGTTCAACATCTCATCCAAAAGGATGACACACTCCGGCATGCCGCACCCCCTTATGCTGCACTGTAGTGCAGGCAAGCCATTAGGAATAGAAGCCATGGCTAAAGGAGTGTGAGTGTGCTACCTGTCATACCACTGATACTGCAAATGTGTGCTTTTGAGATTTAGAGGTTGTCATTATTTCTCTTAAGGTTTCTTGCAATTGGGGTTTTGCATGTGTTAGGAAACTCACTGGTTTGTCGTCAGGCCCTCATTTAAATAAAGTATTCTAAGATCATTCAACATCCCAGAAAACAAAACATGAGTGTGTCATGTCATCAAAGGCCAACTTTATTCTCACCTAAACATAAATCAAAACTTCATTCAAAGTCATGGTGATTGTCCCCATTATCTAAGTCATCCCTGTATATCCCATTTCACAGCCAAACAGCCACATCCCAAATCTTTTCTACAGCAGACTGTAAATTATGAAATTCCCTGCCTCCACACATAATGTTACCTCTGTTATCACATAGAAAAATTAACTAAAAAAACTTCTTTAGCCTAGCTAATTGCACCTGCTTTAACTTTCCTTTACATTAAATTTAACGTATCATTCCAACGAACAGATTCTTCTTATCTATATCTCTTCAAACTGCACCAATACATTTGTCACATACACTGCTGACACAAATACCCTCACATTCAACTCCTGCTGAAAACCAGAACAGGCAAACTCAACAGCACTCTGCTGTTCTGAATATTCTCAACTGTTTGTTTTATAAACCTATACTGGCATTAAAATGCATGCATAAAACAAATTCTCACCTATTAAACTATATTGTTACAGCATTATAAGACTTAATTTTTGTAATAAGGGCATAGTTGAAATGGATGCTTATGGCCTAGTCTATATACCTACCTACCTATCTACCTACATACCTAAATACATAAATAAATAAAAAAACAATTTAACTATTTTCTAATGCTCAAATTGTCATGGGAGGTACTCAGTGGCAGACGTCTACTGCATGAAAGGAACAACCAGGTAAAAGCCTGGCAAATCCAGTAACTTCTTCAGATAATTAACAGGATTCTATGGTAGTTTGGTGTTTAGTAAATAGAGTCAATGAATTTAAGTTACCTGGCACTTGCTCACTAAAGCAATTATATAAGTCAGCACTAAAATATTAAAAGCACTACACCCTCACAAACTCCCCTTGAGCACCTCGTTCCACATTGGCCTTTTTTTTCAATTATAAAGGAATTCCCAATACTATTCTAGCATGTCCAAAGGTCAGTTGTCATTCTCCTCTCTGGTCCAGCTCGTAAATCTGGGAATCTTGAGGCAATGTTACAACTGCCTCATGTACACAGACAACCCTCTCCTCCTCCCAACAAATTCCAACACATGTGAGAGATGCATCCATATAGCCATACTGGAGGCTAAGCTCTCTCAACTCAGTACTGGCAAAACCAGTCAGGAGGAGAAGGAAACCACACTCACTACAATTCCAGTCTCACATAGACCTACCACGACAGCAAACCAAACACATAAACACACAAAAACATACTCGGAGGCTCTAAATAAAAATCTGCCTAAGCAGCAGAGACCTCCAAAGCAGACACCCAAGCAACCGCTACCCCAAAACAAAACACATGCAACACATAGCTCACAAAGCCAGTGTGCCGAGCAGTCACAGCCCTTGGCTAAACAACACACCTGATACACTTGTAATAGGTGACTCTATCGTCAGGCACACTGACGTCTCGCTCACCAGGCTGAACAAGGAGAAGGTCACGGTGAGCTGCCTGTCGGGCGCTAGGATCCGCCACATAACACAAGCACTCAGGTCACTCCAAGGCAAGTACAAATATGACTCAGTCATTGTCCATGCTGGTGTGAATGACCTGAGATGTACCTCCCTGGACTACATGAAAAGAGACATAGAGGAGCTCTCTGAGCATGTTGCCCAGGCCGATATGACCCTGACCTTGAGTAGCATCTTGCTCTCACCAAGAATGATGCCACAATATGAAGACAAGATGATCAATTTCAACAATTGGCTTAAGTATTGGTGTTATTCAAAGGGGATCCAATGCCTGTCAGCCTAGGATGACATGCTCGACAAGCCACGATGCTTCGCTAGGGACGGCTTGCACCTGTCACCCCTGGGCTTTCGGATATTGGCAAAGGCTCTTGCTACCACTATAGTGCCTTTTTTAGGCAAGGCTCAAAAGACAAACTCACCTCCATAGGTATCACAAGGGATAAGAAACTAAGAGTAATGTTACTCAATGCTAGATGTCTAAACCTCAAGATGCATGCACTCGAAACTCTCCTTAGCATGGAGAACATCGATATCTGTGCAGTAACAGAAACCTGGTTCAAGGCTCCCGAGAGCACCCCAGCACTACCAGGTTATACCTCATACCATGCTTTTCAGCCCCAAAACTTGGACCGTACCACAAAAGGAGGGGGAGTATCAATATTCGTCAAAGATACCCACACCTCCAGGTTGGTGGCACAGCACGAAGCATCAGAGACTATCTATGTGCAACTAACAGTGGGTAAAACTGCCTTACAGTTTATAGCCTGCTACAGACCACCCTCCCAAACCCAGGAACCCCACTCGGCCTTCCTGAGAACACTGGAAAATATGAAGGTCTCTCCAAACACCATTAAATTGGACAACTTCAACTACCCAAACATAGACTGGGAGCATTACTCTAGCTCCAACACCCTAGCTCAAAGGTTCCTAGAATTTATAAACTCAAATGCTATGGAACAACTTGTTACCACTCCCACAAGAGGGGAAAACATACTGGACCTGATCATCACCAACATGGGGACTCTATGCTCCAGACCAGAAGTGTATCCCTCACTGGTAAGATCAGACCATAAACTAATCTCACTGGATATTCACATCCCGACTCCACCCCCTGCCCTGAAAACCATAATGAAAAACTTCTCTAAAGCAAATTTCACACTCCTCAAAACTGAGGAGGAATCCTTCAAAGCCCCCGGGCCTGTGGAAAATATGGCCCAGACCGCAGAATCCTTTATAAACACATTCTATGAACACCTTCAGGAATGCATGGATCATGCAATGCCAAATAAAACCAAGACCCAATCCTCCAAAGGCAGACATCCAGTCTGGTGGACCCCAGCCATAAACAAACTATACAATAGAAGGAGGAAGCTACTACATGATAGAGCAAAATCCCAAAAAGGGAAGGCGTCTCTGATCAGTATTAGCAAAAAACTACGGGCACTCATAAAATCATCTAAGGCCAGCTTCGAGAGAAAAATTGCACAGGACACTAAGGATAATCACAAGGCTTTCTTTAGTTATGTTAAGAACCTGGGTGGGAATTCCCAGATATGCTCAGAATTAGTCCAAAATGACGAAAAATACTCAGAACCCACAGACATTGCCAACATCCTAGCTGACAGGTTCAGCACAAACTCCCCCCCCCCACCAAAAGGGCAAATATTTATCCCAGCAGAGTGCTGCCCCCCCCTGACATCTCAGATGCTCAGGTAAGAGCTGCCCTCTCCAAAGCAAAAAACACAGCATCAATGGGACCAGATGGTGTCCTGGGCTGCATCCTACATGAACTCCAAGAAGAGCTAAATCCAAACATAAAACTACTGTTCAATCTCAGCCTTACTACAGGATATGTGCCCAGAGAGTGGCATACAGCAACAGTGGTCCCTCTCCACAAAGGTGGTGCCTCAACAGATCCTGGAAACTATCGCCCCATAAGCCTGACTAGCTTGGTCTGCAAAGCTATGGAAAGGATCATCATGGACCTCATAAATAAAGATATTGGGGACTTACAGACACTGGATCCTACCCAGTTCGGCTTTGTTAAGGGCAGATCCTGCCTCTTAAACCTGGTTGATTTCTTTGAAACAGTCACCAAGGCCATTGACGAGGGGAAGGTGGTCCACACAGCCTACCTGGACCTCGCAAAAGCCTTCGATACAATACCCCACTCGGGCATTATAGATAAGCTCACCAGCTTAAATATAAACCCCTATGTCACTAAATGGGTTGCAAACTGGCTCAAGGACAGAACCCACATGGTTAGAATTGCTGGAGCCATGTCAGACTCCAAACCAGTTACAAGTGGCATCCCACAAGGCTCAGTCCTGGGACCTCTCTTGTTCGGTATATATTTCTCGGAGGTACAGGCCAACACAGAAGGACTGTGGCTGACTAAGTTCACAGATGACTGCAAACTGGGCGCCATAATCGACTCTCCAGCCGACACAAGCATCCTCCAAAAGGGCCTCATAGAAACAGACAACTGGTGCCAGAGCCATGGTCTCAAGCTAAACGCCAAAAGTGTATAGTCATCCCCTTTGGCAAAAACAAAGTGCCCACAAATTACCACATAGGTGGTAATCCATTAAGTACAGAAGAATTAATTAGGGACCTGGGGACCCAAGTTGATAGCAATCTCTCATTTGACAACCACGTGGCCAAAGTGGTTAGAAAAACATTTTATATAGCCCACCTAATCATGAAGGGATTCACATCTAGATCAGGGGAGGTCATCGTGCCTCTTTACTCATCCCTCATCAGGCCCATAATTGAGTACAATGCCCCTTTTGGGATGTACCTTACCAGACACCTGCAGCAACTGGAAAGACCCCAAAAGTACCTCACCAAGAGGATCAGATGCCATATGCTGCCCGGTTAAAGAAACTCCAGCTCTACTCAGTGGCATACCGCCTGCTCAGAGGTGATCTGTGCCTGACGTATAAAGCCATGTCCAACCCGGAATTAATGGACATGCTGCACCTCAGAAAATCCAAATCCCATCGAGCTACGCGCTCAAGAGACTTGAACCTCTGCACTGAAATAAATAGGACATGCTGGAGGGACAGATTCATAACCCAGAGGCTCCCTTCACTCTGGAATAAAATCCCAGTCCAGGTTAGGCAGAGTCCCTCATTGACTCTCTTCAAGAGGAATCTTGATGAGTGGATGGGAGATTGTAGGTTTACCCCGGGTATCACTTCTGTGTCACTGTTAGACAGAGGCACAGTATACTAACCTCGAAAAAGGGCATAGCAAAATTAATTTAAAATGGGTGGCGAAAGCCAAACACACTCTGGCTAGGCTTATAAATGCCCTAGGGCAGATAGCCTAGTATGAACCTATGAACCTATATAAGCATATCTACTCTACCAATAATATGCACAAAGGGGACACAGGCCTCATTTCTTATTGGCGTGAGGTAAAGGGAAGGTTGCACTGCCTAGCAGAATCTTTATCATCATCATCAACATGATGATTTGCTGATGATGATTATGGTGGCATACTCAGGGTGGCATGCTCATGGCTCAATAGACATAAGGGTACTGCCCTAACATGGCTGTGGTTTCTACCACAGGGGTCTGCACTGTGGTTTCACTCTGTTGACAGTTTTATGGTGGTAGGGTAAAAGTTTTTTCTTCTGACACCATATTAATAGACTGTTGGGTTTATGCAAAGGTGAAGTCAAGTGAATTGGTATAGATGGCATGCTCGTGGCTCAATAGACATAAGGGCACTGCCCTAACATGGCTATGGTTTCTACCACAGGGGTCTGCACTGTGGTTTCACTCTGTTGACAGTTTTATGGTGGTAGTGTAAAAGGCTTTTCTCCTGACACCATATTAAAAGACTGTTGGGTTTATGCAAAGGTGAAGTCAAGTGAGTTGGTATAGATTTCCCTCACCCTTTACATCATGATAACAGCTACCACAAAGGATAAAAGGATGCACTTTGTCGTGTGATGTTTCCAGGATAAGTTAAATTTTCTGGGAATACCATACACTGAACACCTAACAAGGCTGAACTTCTCCCTTTCCAGAATTTTCTACTTCTCACTAGATAAACCAAAACAATGAGTGAGAAGGTCACACAGAAAAACCAATCAGTAAAAACTGAATGAAAACTCCAACCAAGTTAGAACTTCCACTGAGTGACCTCTCAAACCTCTTGTATTAGAGGCATATGGGATATATGCAAATGACCCTTATGAACATCAGGTGTTTCAGCTATATGTCAATTTCTGCTAGAACTTCCACTGAGTGACCTCTCAAACCACTTGTATTAGAGGCATATGGGATGTATGCAAATGACCCTTATGAACATCAGGTGTTTCAGCTATATGTAAATTTCTGCTAGAACTTCCACTGAGTGACCTCTAAAACCACTTGTATTAGAGGCATATGGGATGTATGCAAATGACCCTTATGAACATCAGGTGTTTGATGTTCATAAGGGTCATTTGCATATATCCCATATGCCTCTAATACAAGAGGTTTAAGAGGTCACTCAGTGGAAGTTCTAGCTTGGCTAGAGTTTTCATTTACTTCTCTCTCATAGACAGATAGATATGCATATCTTGTGATTGTATTGCCCTTATTGCTAAAAAGTTACCAATAATCATAGTTCTCAACCTCTTACCACAAAAAATCTGGACAAAGCCAAAAATAATGGGGGACAAAGGCCAAAAAATTGGGATGCATTTCAAATATTGCTCTCATAAACTTAGAAAGTTGCTAGAAAAAAATATCTTGTGTTACCATACATTTTCTGGAGGATATGAAGTCTGAAACTTAAATACCTGTCATTATTTAGTGAATTCAGTCCGCAATAATTTGCCACAAAAATCCAGAAAACCACACATTTTATGAGGAACAGATCAAAAATATGCGGCAGAAATCTGGACATTCTGTGAAAATCTGGACAGTTGAGACTTATGCCAATAATAATTAAGTAAAAATTAAAAATAAAAAGGAAACTCACAGTAGTACAGTAACTGGTCATTGTACTGCTATTCCGCTTCCTTAGTTTGTTACTGTTTTGTTTACCACCTGTCCCTCCCTTCCCCAAGACTACCTACAGTATGTTTGATAATTGTATCTTGTGGGGAAAAAATGACAAATGTCCTGCAATTTAAGACATATTCTGTAAATCCCCTTAAATGTAGCAGAAAGCAATGACTGTCTCTAATATGATACAAAGCAGTCAAAAAGCAATTATAAAACAAAAACAAAATATTACAGTGGTGAGGTGTTTTTTTTTTTTTTTTAAATATCATGAATTCAGTATTTTACACTGACTGTGGATATGGTATGCCATGCAGAATGCCCCACTTTTAGGAAATGGTGTGGTGGCAACCCTACCTGTTCATCTGAAAAAATATTTTACATACTGATGAATTATACCTCTTTTACAAATCTCACATTCCCAACAAGCAGAAGCCTACAGCTGTTTCTTAGAGAACTGATTTTAAATGCTGGCCTTAAGAGCAAAATGACAATAGATGTAAAGTACCATTAGCTTCCTTTAAATAATATTTTATAACCAGGAAAAACAAACATCAGCACTAGCTGCATACAATCTCACTTACCATGTGAAAGAAAATAATTAAGCTATCGCACTTGCTCAGATGCTCAAGTGGAACAGAAGGCATACAACCATCATTTTCTCTCAATACTGTGTTTTTTAGGGGTCTCTTGCTTTAGAGTGGCACCAGCTACAGCCCACAATCCCCTTAGCATTTCTCTCATAATGCAGCTGCTTTAGAGTAATTGGGTTACATGATGTGAAGAGAATTTATTTTAGTATGAGAAGTATTAACAGGAAACATGTTTCTTGGAAATGTACTAGCTCAGGCTCTGGTACATACAAGAGTCTTCAATCAAAACCATTTGTGGTATTCTCTTATAGCTAGCTGTATTTGCCTCTTACTTCACTAATCTTTTCTGCAAAGCTGCAGTCAAGTGCTGTGTTGTGTATGCCACAGTTACAAAGATGCAATCTGCATTACATTGTCAAGTTTGCTCAGCTTAACCATTATCACAGGAACAAATTGCAGGGAAATCATTTCACCACAATGAAACTGATACTGCTATAGGCAGAATGCTGCTACACATGTGGCCATTCAAAAGCTACCTTTTCTGTTTATTTATTAAAGTATAGCTCAGGTCTTGGCTGATATTTTTTATAACTAAACATCCCAAAACACCCTGCAATTTATATGAGCGCAGACCTCCAGTAATACAAAATTGAACAGCTTACAGTGTTTGGCACATTTCATATTCCAGTCATAATCTGGAGCTACATTAAACAGAGCAGCAGAAATAAAATCTAAACATTTAGATTGTTATTATAATGGAGCTTTTATCCCCTGGCCTGTGCTGAAAAAGGCACTGCTCAGTCAGACTATACGAGTAAAAAAATGCCAATAAATAATTCAAATAAATGAGCAACATATTACATTGATCTGTACAACAGGGACAATGCCATGATTTTTGGAATTGTAGACAAGCTTACAGAATGCACTACCCCCTTAAACCCAAGTTCATAGAAAATGCAGTAACACTAAACTATTATTAAATAACAGTATCTAACACAAAATAAATAATTACCTTTAGAAGTTATAAACATACATTATAATTCCTAAGGAGAGGTCAGCATATCCAAAACACATTCTAGATTATCACAAAAGAGTCACGTAGAGAGAAAAGTGACATATACCTTAAAAGAACAAAGTATTTAGTTTGTATGTTTACAAATGGACTGAAAGAAAACTAGCTATGGTATCAAAATATTAGGCTGCTGCATGGGAAAATAATTTTTCAGTATTTTTGAAAAATGAGACTGCGTAGGGGCCTAAAGAAAGTAATAAGGGCTGTACAAGGTAGAGAGTGACAGGAGTTTGCTAAATTGTACTGGGTGACTATGAAGTGCCATGTAGGCATTAAATGGTGGGAAGGAGGAAATCAAGAGAGTTTCACCCACAGCCATAGTCCATATAGTAAACAAGACCACAGAGCCTTAGTGCAACAAGAATGAACCAATTACGTTTTTCACAAAATTCACACTAACGTGCATAATTAGAAACATCAACAACAAATCCACATACATTACTTACTTATTTGTTTGTTTGTCTGTTTTTTATAGTTTGTTGGCTAGTTTAGCCCTACTGGGCAGAACCGTGTTTCCAATGGAACCCAAGGAGAAAACTTTGCAAATACCATAAGAAACTAATATATACAATAAAAAGGTAATACATGTAATGCAAGGTCTATACATTGAATATTAGTATCAGAAAATCTGATAGACAATTTTCAGTGGGGATGGGTTCAAGGAGAAATGCTTCACAGATACACACAATACAAATTACACAACAAAAACACTGCATAGCCTTTAACATGCATATTAATATCAGACGCTTCTTAAGCAGTATACTGTACAACACATTTTCCATTTTATAGTACAATGAATGAAATAAGTTTGAAGTTTATATGAAATTCAGTGGGTATTATTGTAATACCTTGGTGTAAACTTCAAACAGAAAGAAGTTTAGGAAAGGGGTAATAACAGTATTGCACTGGAGGCAAGAAGTGTAAACTTACAAATGACAGATCTCAAAATGAAGGAAGGAAGGAATGTAAATGGGTTTATTCAATTGTTAAGAGAAGTACAGCACTGGGTGTTAATGAAAAATCGAAGAACAGAGGTTATATGACCCCCTTAAGTGCACTAACTACAAGTTCACACAACTGTGGGGAAAAGAGAAACACCCTCAAGGCTGAAAGCATTAAACGCATGAAGTGTCATTTCACAATAAACTAAACTAATAGAAAACTTAAATCAGGATCCAGTCACCATGGTTTACCAGATTTCTTTCTCTTATCTTGTATCAAACCTCTGAGTCAGAGAAAAATTCAAAGTAATTCCTCTGAAAAAACTTTAATGGTACAATTTTTGAAGTCCCAAGTACTTCTTAAGTTTTAAGTAAAAGGCACTAGTTAAAGCATACTAGTATCAAAAAAGCTCAGTTCATTAAATCTAAAAGACCACACATGAAAACAGTTCTTCATAATGAAAAGAAATATAATTTTATTCCATTATGCTTCCTGGGCTTCAAAACAAAAGACTGGGATTGTATTTAAGGCCTACACTGATCTAAATCCTCCCTCCTTTTCAGCAACTCTTTCAATTGTTAGAAGGAAGGCCTCCATATTATCATCATTACTATTTATTTTCCACAAGAAGGAATTCACTCTTAGAGCAAATGTCCACATTCAACTCCAAAGACCCATTGCCATAATTGATTTTTTTCACTGGGTCACTTTGTTGCTGTAAAGCTGTGATGTTTTGAAGAAACACACTTCTGATTTCAACTGGGTGACTATGCTTTGCTGTAAACTACTTTCTTGCTGTCAATTTGTCTCTTGTTGAATAGTTATACTTTCTGAAAAACATTTCTTGTTTAGCAACTGTACTCTTTGAAGGAATTTCTTGTGGGTCAGCTATATACCCTTTCAAAGAGTTTCTTGCTGAGCAGTCATGCGTTCATAAAAAATAAAAACAAATAAAAATGCAGTTCAGGTGAACTAAAAGGAAACTTTAGTGAGTCAATAAAATGAGCGAGGAACTTCATCTATCAAATTATTTTCAAGAGCTGCAGATTTCTTCATATTAGTCTTAATGCAAAACAGTATTTCTTAACTGACCAGTGATGAGTTTAAGTTACAACCCAGCAGTTTAAAAAAAAAGTAGCTTCCTACCTATCCCCTAAGTTCAAAAGTGTGATGCCCCTGACATTCAGATTGTGATGGGTAGGTCTCAGGGTCAGTCTGTAGTGAGAATGTGTGTGAGAAACAAGCAACAAGCAAGGAATGGTACAGGTCATGGAAGTAGATTCTGGCACCTCAGTCTGGAAAGGAAAAAAATATGTGCATTGGGTGGGGGATATGCAATTTCACCTGGATGATGGGCTTCATCAGGTCCATTGCCCAAGAAGATGGGCCATTGTGAGGGTATCAAAATTTGTGTAGGTCTGTCTGGAGTGCATAATGTGAGCGATGAGAAGGAGCTTTCAGGAACAAAATCATGTTTATGATATCAAATTCACATCAACTAATGGTATATGACTGTAAGTAATCTGTGTTAAACTGAATTAAAATAATGTAAAGCACCAATCTGGTAAGCAAACTACATGAAAAGAGGATAACAATAAAAATCAGTAAACCCACCCAAAAATGTGCAAACAATAGCATAAAGTCTCAATCCAATAGCACTGAAAATTAAACAGGATAGAAGCAAGGCAGAGGATGGGGTGAGGGCATGGAGTATCAGTGAATCAAGGCAGAGGATAGGGAGGGGGATGGAGTATTAGTAAATCAAGGCAGAGGATGGGGAGGGGGCATGGGGTGTTAGTGATTCAAGGCAGGGGATGGGGAAGGGGCAATGGGGTATTAGTGAATCCTTAGTGACAAGAGCATGAAAGAACAGTCTTAGTATATAAACTGCAAAGGAGAAAGCTGCTAGGGAGTAAACTTACCTTCAAAGATTCAGGGTGCTGTGGGTGCCAGGAATGCACAGGGCAAATCAATCCCATAGTGCAGGTGAAAAAGTTGGCGTGGAGTGTAGGAATATGGAGGAGGAGACAAAAATAAAATAAAAAAAGTACAACAGAATGGGAATGAGTAAACACCCACCTGTGCACTTAACAGATTAGGTAGTGTCTGCACAGATGTGGATAGTGGCATCAAGGTGCTGTGTGGGCAGTGGTAGGTTTGCCAAGAAAATACTCCTAAGAGAATCCTAAAACAAAACTGAAAATAACTCTGAAAATATCAATCAGTACTTGATGATTGTTTCAAGTGCCCAGAGTTCCTAATTAGAACTGGTTAGGTTTCAAATATTTCCCTAGTCTGCATCACTGGACAGCACCAGGAAAGTCCTATATGGGACATTATATGTTTTGAGAAGATGGCCCCTGTAAATGTTGTCTAGATAGTAGACAGTACTCCTGGTGGATGTGTTTTTATGAGAAGACCTTTGTTAGTCCCAGGTGAATAGTTAGTAGTAGTAGTAGTCGTAATGGATATCATCTTATAGGAAGGCCCTTGGTAGTCCCATGTGAATACGTAGTAGTAGTCCTGATGCATGTGTTCTTATAGGAAGACCCTTGTTAGTCCTGAGTGAATAGTTAATAGTAGTAGTCCTGATGGATGTGTTCTTATAGGAAGGCCCTTGTTAGTCCTGAGTGAATAGTTAATAGTAGTAGTCCTGATGCATGTGTTCTTATAGGAAGGCCCTTGTTAGTCCTGAGTGAATAGTTAATAGTAGTAGTCCTGATGCATGTGTTCTTATAGGAAGGGAGTGAATAGTTAATAGTAGTAGTCCTGATGGATGTGTTCTTATAGGAAGGCCCTTGTTAGTCCTGAGTGAATAGTTAATAGTAGTTGTCCTGATGGATGTGTTCTTATAGGAAGGCCCTTGTTAGTCCTGAGTGAATAGTTCATAGTAGTAGTCCTGATGGATGTGTTCTTATAGGAAGGCCCTTGTTAGTCCTGAGTGAATAGTTAATAGTAGTAGTCCTGATGCATGTGTTCTTATAGGAAGGCCCTTGTTAGTCCTCATGTATAGTTAGTAGTATTCCTGATATTTCAGGTGTCTAAGGCAGAGGTGACTCTGGTGGAAATAGTCATATTGAGTCCTGGGGGTTTAAATGCATTTAATATAATCTGCCACTGATGTTCTTTGTGTTTAAGTAGACTCTCCAGATCCCCTTCTCCACGGTCAGTGGGGACTCTATAATTTATGTGAAATGTGAAGTTTTTGAAGATGGGGCAGAGTTGTGGATGTCTGCAAGGTTTTCTGTGGTTTGCTTTAAGTTAAAATGTCTGTTCCAAAACTCCTTTTTGTGGGACATTGGTAATTTTTCTAATGTAGACATCTGGACAACTCAAGCATTTTGACATATAAACCTCCGTGGTGGTCCTGCAGTCAGAGAGCAATCTTGAAATACATGGTTCTCCTTGTGATGCTGCTGTTGTACCAGTCAGAGTTGGTATTGACTCATTCCTCTCAGCTGTCCAGATTTTTGCAGAATGTCCAGATTTTTCCCTCATATCTTTGGTCTGCTCCTCATATTTTTGATCTGTTCCTCATAAAATGTGTGGTTTTCTTGCAAGTCATTTAGGATTGAAGTCAGTAAATAATGACAGACATTGAGTTTCAGACTTCACATCCTTCAAAAATACATATGAACATAAAGCATGGTATTCTAGCAATTTTCTAAGTTTATAAGAGAAGTATTTAAAATATGTCCCTATGTTTGGGCCTTTATAACCCCATTATATTGACTTTGTTCAGATTTCTTGCACTGACAGGTTGAGCGGTATGTACTGACCACAGTTGCCACAAGCATGCAAGCAAGGTGCTAGGGGTAAATGTAGGTTGTGACCCCATCATTTGGATGTTCAAACCTTGATTTGTGGTGCCTGGCTCTGTTGTAGATGTGAAGCAGTTCTGTTCCCATAATGCCATTTATTGACCTGTTGCCTGAGATAATTCTCCAGTTGTTAAAAATGTAGTATCTATAGTGCAGATCACTACCATCCTTTTCCCTGAATGGAGCTGAGTGGTTTTATAAGTGCTCCTTGCCGAAGACCTCTCTCTGGAGGTCCAGAGTTTCCTGTGGTTCAGGTGTCTTTGTGTTAAGCCGACAGTTGTAAAATGTCCATGTTGAAATTATCCAGATTCTGAGATAGTTTGCCAAATTCTATGGTGAGTCTGGCTAATCTCCAAGCTTGAGATTTGATTACTTTTTTGGGGGTGAAGAGCAGATGCATGCTGGTAGCATGCAGGTACGGATTCACCCTGGGGGCTTTGAAAAAGATGTCAATGAAGAGCCTTTTATTACTTGCATTTTTATAAATGGTCATGTGCAGAGATGTTGTCTGCTGGTGGTCTGTATGGGTAGTTAACATCAAGAGATTTGTTGATCTTTCTATATACTTAATAAACTTGCTTAGCCTGTCTTGGGTAGATTTCCATGTGATGAAAACATTATCAATAAAACTAAGGTAGCAGGTTATATCTCTTTTGAATTCAGGGCTGTATACAATTTTAGCTTTCCACCAACCTAACACAGCACTGGCTAGGTTGGGTGTTATGGCTGCCAAACAGGGTAAATTAGTACTTGCATGAAACTTCTTCTTCTTCTTTTGGCTTTTCCCTGTTAGGGGTCACCACAGTGGATCACCTGTCCGCTCATGATTGGCAGTGAAGTTTTGTGGTGTTGAGTTGCCAGTCTGGCGCCCAACCTTCCACAGAAAGCATACACATGCACACACTCACACCTAGGGCCAATTTATAGTATCCACTCCACCTACAGCATGTCTTTGGGATGTGGGAGGAACCCGGAGCACCCAGAGGAAACCCACGCGACCACAGGGAGGACATGCAGACTCCACACAGATGGCACTCCACCCGAGAATCGAACCGGAGAACCTCTTGCAGTGAGGCTGCAACGCTAACCGGTGCACCACCATGGCCACCCAGTACTTGCATGAAGCTACATGAGCTAAATTGTTTAGTACTCCTAAGCAAAGGTACATGTGTATAATTTTTGATCATATGTATCTATTAACCTAAAATCTTTTTCAAAGGATAAATATGCATGATGAGCAGCCCTCCCAGACTGGTATATTGTTAATAATAAAAAAGATAGTTGCAGGATCTGTGTTACGTGAATTGTATAAAACTTGTCTACTTAAAAATAATATATATATATATATATATATTTTGCCAGTCATTTAGGAGCTGGAGGCTGTATATCTGGGTACTATTTGCTTTCAAAATATCATGAAGAGATAGTATAGCAATGACTGCCCACTCTCAACCTGATTACTTCATCGTCTCTCTTTCTTTTACATCCGGAGAGGAAGGATTCCCCACAGGCTATATGAAATATTCTTCCACTTACATACAGTGTCTCCATAAAGGAAATAAACTTCTGCATGAAAATCTGAAGAGTGAGAATAATAATTCTCCCTATCAGAATCCCAAGAAAAAGAAACAGAATGCATCAATGTCAGATGAAAATCCTTTCTTCACTAGATGAGTCAGGGTAAGGAGTTCTTTTCCTTTCAAATTTCCACTCCTTTCTGGGGAAATGCAAACATTTGCATCTCTGTGTTCTGTCAATAGGCTGATGTCAGTCTAATAAAGGTACCTATGCAGGTCTGTGGTGTTTTGTTACAGTTCCCTGCACTTTATTAAAATATGCCCTTGCTAAAGTCTTATGCTTTTAGCCTGGTTAAAGATAGTATTTACTAACAATGTAAACCCATGAAGCACAAATGTCTCTTTTCAGAGGTGACTTGGGAGCACTATCAAGTAAAGAGACTAGCTCAGAGTCACACAGTAAGCAGGTGGATACTAAAGGAATCAAATCCGTGAATGAAGGATGAAGCAGCTCATAGCCTTAATCCAAGTTAGCTTGGTTATCCCACACTGTGGTGCTGGGATTCAGTATGATCTCAATGGATACCAACACAGGTAACAATAATGGTGCTGCTAAGCCAATGAGCAGAAGCCATTACAAAGAAGAAATTATTTTTTTATTTATCCTTTGTTGACTGAGTTAGTTACCCAAGACTAGTGGCCTCTTTTTAAGGAAGACTTGATAGTATTTATATAACTAGGGGACATTTTTGGACAGGGCATTGAAGAATGTCCTTTATTATTTTAAATAGATGCCTTGTGATCTTTTACATTTACCAGAGCAACTGCCGACGGAGTCATATGGGAACTTGGTTTAATGTCTCATCCAAAGGACAGCACACAGAGAAGTGCAGCACCACTCTAATGCTGTATTGAAGGTCCACAGTCCAATCACCTGAGGTGACTTTGATGCTGGAAGTAGAAACCACAGACCACTGAGAAGAATGGAAGAAGGTTCCTAGCAGTGTTGGTAGATCTATGAGTGTCTCACACACCAAGCAATGTTCCATAGAATGCTGCTATAAAACCAGTATTAGCCTTCACAGGGATATGGGCACAACTGATAAAAGGTCTGACCTGAATAAAAGAAAACATAAGTGTATAATTTACTCTTACAGTGACCCTCCATGAAAGATGCTCTTTACCTCTTAAAGACATGGGATTCAGAAAGGCTTATCTCAATGCTGAATCTTTATCTCAGAAGGTTTCTGTATTGCAGTAAGACTTTCTGATTCAGAGACCACCTTAATGCTCGGGTTTTCTCATCATAGGGGTCTTTGCAATAACAGCATCCTGGCTGGAAAAGCTGCATGCTGATGCAGCAGTCTGCAGAAGTGCCTAATCCTAATGATAATGCTAATTGATCATGTGGTCTCCCCGAGAATGTCTATGGCTACCGATTAACTGAATCTTACTGCTGTGTGAATGGCATTCACTCAATAACTCCAATGAGAATGGTCATGAACAGTGAACTACAATGGAATGTGTGTGTGTGTGTGTGTGTGTGTGTGTGTGTGTGTGTGTGTGTGTGTGTGTGTGTGTGTGTGTGTGTGTGTGTGTGTGTGTGTGTGTGAGCAAATGCATGTGTGTCTGAACGTGTGTGTGTGTGTGTGTGTGTGTGTGTGTGTGTGTGTGTGTGTGTGTGTGTGTGTGTGTGTGTGTGTGTGTGTGTGTGTAAACATGCATTAGGAACAATACTAGCATGGCCAAGTCTGACAGCACAGGGTTCAAGCCAGAGAAACGGTAATGAGCAGATAGTATCGTGTTTCTATACTGTTCAGCTTCTTAGTGCAAGAAGTTTTGACAAAGCAAAAAACAATTGGAGAACAAAAGTCTAAAATAAGAGGCAAATTTTAAATATTGCTCTTATAAACTTAAAGTTGCTAGAATAACATGTTTTGCATTAGCTTTATGGAGCATAAGAAATCTGAATCTCAAATGCCTGTCATTATTTAAGACTTCAATCTTGGGTGGTTTGCCAGAAAACCAAAAAATTGTGAAGAACATATCAAAAATATGATACAAAACGTCTGGACTTTCTGTGAATCCTGGACATTTGAAAGTTTTTGGTTCTTCTCTCTGCAGCTTCACCATGTCTCTGAATCGTAGATTCTCCCCATCAGACTGACTGACTAATCCATGTTAGACAATTAGCATGAGTGTCGAGAATCTCTCTGAATCTAGTCCATTGTTTGTACAGTTCTCTTTGGGCTTCCAGTGAAAATGAATTATGCCCACTTGGAATTTTTAGTCATTAAGTATAAATAAATAAGCTAACATACAGGAGAAAAAGAGTTTTCAGAATATAATATATTAAAGAAAAAGGATTATGCATGACATGAGAATGACAGTATAATCTTAAAAGTAAGGTAACAAATATATTTTTGTCATAGGATGAGCTAAAACAGCTTCCAAGTAGAAGTAAAGGAAAAAATAACAGGGGACTTCAGAAATACCAGAAATAGGCACAAAGGAATGCTACTGATAAGAATTAGTTCAGAGACAGAAATCAAGTATGGCCTGTGTTTTTTTATAGCAAGTAAAAATAAGAAAGCAGACTGGGTGGACTTTAGAGTTTTTTCTGCAATCATTTTCTGCCTTTGTATGCAAAAGGCAGACATAATACAGATATCTGCTTCAAAAAATCATTTGTCAGAGGAAGAGGTCCTTGATTTTCCATGGGACATTATAGCTATCCTACAAGGACTAGTATTATTTATTTATTTATTTATTTATTTTGCATTTGCTAATTTATAACTGCCATTTCATTCTGTATCTGCAGTTAAAGTTAAACACCTTTGAAAGTGTATGTATCATTGAGCTGTTTGTTTTATGTCATTCTAAGCATAAACATACAGAAAAGAATAAGTCAGAAAGCTCCATGGCAAAGCCCAGGTTTGTTCCAAATTAGTACTTAACAGCATCTACACTGATCCTGTTGACTTAGCCAACCTGCTAGCAGATATGTTCAGCAAAAGCTTCACCACCCTGCCCCCCAAGGCCCTTTCGACATCCCCAATACTTGTCCCGCACCTCACATCGCTGTAGATCAAGTGTTCCAGGCCCTATCCAAGGCAAAAAAACACAGCTTCCATGGGACCTAATAGTATCCTAAGATTTATTCTGCACCATCTCCAACAAGAACTGGCTTCCCATTGAGCACCCTATTCAACCACAGCCTAAGGACTGGCTTCATTCCAGCAGAGTGGAGAACCACCATTGTCATCCCCTTGTACAAAGGTGGTGCCACTACTGACCCTGGAAACTATCACCCCATTAGCTTGACATGTCTGATCTGTAAATCCATGGAGCTTATTATTATGGATCTTATAAACAAGGACATAGGCAATCTCCAAGCACTTGACCCCAACCAGTTAGGATTTGTCAAGAGCAGATCTTGCCTGTTGAACCTGGTTGACTCTTTTGAGACTGTCACCAAGGCTCTGGATGAGGGAAAGTCAGTACATACAGCTTACCTTGACTTGGCCAAGGCCTTTAACAAAATCCTCCACTCGGGTGTCTTCGAAAAGCTAACACAACTTGGCATAAATCCCTATCTCATCAGGTGGATGGCCAACTGGCTCACCGACAGGACTCTCAAAGTCAAAATAGGCACCTCCACCTCTGATAGCAGACCTGTCACTAGTGGAGTTCCGCAGGGATCTGTCCTGGGACCCATACTGTTTGACATCTATTTCTCGGAGGTACAGGCGAAGACAAAAGGCCTGTGGCTGAGCAAGTTTGCCTACGACTAAGTTGGGTGCTGTCATTGACTCCCCAAATGATGTTAACATACTGCAAGAGGGCCTCACAGCAACTAATGACTGGTGCCAAAGTCATGGCCTCAAGCTAAATGCAAAAAAAGTGTCATCATACCATTTGGCAAAAACACAACCCTTACTGATTGCCACATCAACGGCAGCCCCCTAAGCACACAACCTCTGCTGAAAGACCTGGGCATTTAAGTTGATAACAACCTCACATTCGACCATAATGTAGCAGCAGTTGTCAGAAAAGCCTTTTACCTGGTTCATCTCATAAGTAAAGGGATTGCATCCAGAAAAAGGGAGGTTATTGCCTCTCTATACTCCTCCACCATTAGACCAATAATTGAGCATAATTCCCTGTTTTGGGTGTATCTCTCCAAAAATCTACACCAACTAGAAAGGCCACTGAAATACCTCACAAAGAAAATTCATGGCCTCCAACACCTGTCCTATGCAGAGAAGCTCAAATCAATATCACTCTATTTGGTATCATACAGATTGCACAGGGGTGATCTGTGTCTCACCTATAAGGCAATCTCAGACCCTGCCCTACTAGAAATGCTCCATATCAGTAAGTCTAACTCCTCACACACTACCCACTCGATAGGCCTGAACCTAATATGTGACATTAAAAAAACCTGCTGGAGAGACAGGTTTGTCTCCCAGAGGCTGCCTCATCTCTGGAATAGACTTCCCATACATGTCAAACAGAGCACCTCACTGACCCTCTTCAAGCACAACCTCAAATTCATCCCAAGGGTTCCACCTGTGTCCCTCATTGACAGGGGTGACAGGTGATGACTGAAGTTTCTTTTTGGGGATAAACTCTTGGCTAGGCTTATAAGGGCCCCAGGGCCATTAGCCTGGTAACCTGCTATGATCCTATGATAAGTGGACTTGTTTCATGACTCATAATGACACAACAATCCCTCCTTCTCTATTTTTTTTTCAAATGCAATGATTAACAAAAAATGGAGATGCATTAACTGTTAGTTCCATCTAACCTAGTTCTTGAAGGAAAGCCCTGATGTATTTAGTGTGGTCCTGTGAAAAACATTAAAAATGACAAATGCTCTGAAATTCTGGAAGTCAGAATGCTTTCTGATTGACCTTTAGCTATTGGGGAAATGAAAACTACACTATGGTCTTAAACACCTTACAACCACATGAAAATAAATAAATAAATAAATAAATAAATAAATAATCACTATAACAGTGAGATGTTAATAAACTGAAGACATGGTATTCATGGTTAACACCATACATTAACCACTGAAACATGAGGTGCAGATGGAAATACCTTTCAAGAATGCTGAAGCTAGGATGTCAGCCCTAAGATACAGCCAAAAGTATAAAGGAGAAGTAGATGAGGGGGCTGAAACCAGCTGTAACCGACCTGGTTACTGTGCACCTCATTTTACAACCTGCATGTGCCGCATGAAATCATTGGAATTTTCCACTTGTTTGAGATAGCCAACTGCTGGAAACATACTGGGCTTATTACTAACATTGTCCCAGCTTCAAAGAACATGTAGACATAACTGTCAAGGAAATTAACCAAAGACTTGAAGCTTTATTCAGAATAAAATGTTCTTAATACTTGAAATATGCCCCACACTCACTAGATTAGCTCAGATACTGTGACTGTTGTATTGTCTTTTACTACCCGAAAAACTCAGAAGCAATGCTGATTGTCCACTTGGGCTGGCTTACAAAAGGATATTCTACCTTGATGTAAGAATGCCAACTATTTCATATCACTCAGGAAGCTGGTCAGACTAGAATGAGCTAATTTTAAAAAACAGATTATGTGCCATCAGCTAAGACACATGCTGGCCAGTATTATTTTAAGAAAACGGTTAAAACAGTACTTTATGAATACATCTTCTTGACAAAACTGTGCAGGTACATAAAAAAATCTTTCTTTCATCCTCCATCGTACCCGCATCACATGATTACATCTTGAGTTCATATACAATGCAACACAGTGCTTATTTTAGAGACTGTGATAATGGAACTAAGCCTGACTGCCAAGCCTTCACTTATCCCATCCCAGCTACTCTCCTGATAATGAAACACACACCACACCAAACAACTCCTGTCTTTAGTAGTCTTGATGCTAGGGGAATAAATTAAAAAAAAAATTGCACGCATAGAAACTACAAAACAAATTTTGATATCATTGTCCCTTGTGAAACCTGTCTTAACTATGCCTCCCAAAAATCTATACCTCCACTTCATTAACTAAAACTATCTTTGTAAACATCACTCCGTTGAGACATCTGGAGGAGGGAGTTGTCACCCCATGTTCAGAAAGTGCCTCTCGTTCTTTGATTGTGATATACTCATCGATAGATGAAGAGGAAGCAAAGTGCCTTACTACAGAACATATTCCCAACAAACCAAAGTAATCCTTTCGTTAATGTACATCCTATCGCCAGTTACCCCATCTGACTTTCAACGTCTCCTTTCTAACCTCTGCCCATTCAGAACTGTTAAAAATAGTTCTTCTTGAAGACTTGAAAATATATTTCCTTGTTACTTTTAAACATGATCTTGTAACACACGTGGTTGATCTTGGCCTCTGCCACATTATTCAAAAACCTACCAGACCCTCACTCCACTTTATCACTTCCTCATAGACATAATTATGAATAAGCCCAGAAAAGTTCAGTCTCTAGTCAGTCTTTCCCATAATATAAGTGACTGCTGCTCCATTACATTTACTTGGTCCAGATGAAAACTTGACCTATTCTCAACAAACCTTAGAAACAAATGTGCATAAACTTTTATGTCCTTAATAATAAGCGTCTTTCCATTGACGAAACCTCTTTATGTCTTTCAGACTCATACTAAATCTGCCCTTTCCGTTTTTACTAACAATTTATTGAACTTAAAAAATAAATACTTCCCACAAATTCAGATACAGAAAACCAACAGTAAACACTCAAACCTAGAGAGAGAGAGAGAGAATACCTGGGTACTAGAGAAACAGTAGTCTAACCATAAACTAGATTACAATATCTTGGTCTTATAAAACATGCCAAACAACAGGAGAAGTCAGAAAGCCTTCCTCTATAGGGAAAAACAATCCAAGTACAACTCCACCATCAGAAAATTCTGATCTGAAGTTTCCAATATACAGGAAATAGCAAAAAGTGGCCTTTTTTATATTCTGTCCTCCATGTGAATTTTCAAACATCCTTAACTACCTCGGTAGCTCTTACCTTATACCATACCCTCCAACGTCTACCCTTCCACTCAAAAAGAGTTAAGAATTTCTTGCAGGCAAACAGAAAAATATTAGCCTACCCAGCCATGTTACTGCAGGTAACGATGGCTTATATTCATGGCTCATAAAACTGTGCAAGAATTTTGTCCATCACCCTTTGTATCACCTTTATATCATCCTGCTGTTTCAAGGCAGCCTACCATCACTACGGAAGAAGGTCTTTATTATCGTCTCCCTAAATGAAACCCTGCAGCTTTTATTCCTGATTTGAAGTCCATCTCCCCTCTTCTTTCACTTGGCAAATCATTGGAAGAGGCCATCTACCCACAAGCCTCTGATTACATCTATAAACACAGAAAACTTTCAATGCAACAGCATAGATTCAGAAAAGGTAGAAGTACCCACATTGCTCTATTCTGTCTCAGTGGCACTTTTCTCATAAACATGAGTAGTGGTTTACTCAAAGATGCTTTTTTATTGAACTGACAAAAACTTTTGACTTTCTTGGCCACAACTTTCTAATTAATTCTTTACTAACCTCAGACTTTGGCCCTGAACCCCATCTTACTTTAAAACAACCCCACCTTTTTCTCCTCTTTCCCTCTACTGTCTGGAGTCAAACAGAGCTCTGAAATTGGCCCTCCTCTTTTTAGTTTGTTTATTAGCTCTCTTTCTTCAGACCTTTGCCTTTCTGTAGTCATCCTTGATGCAGATGACCTCATCCTCTATAGATCTTCTTCCTCTTATCTAACTGTAAAACAAGATCCTCGTCATGTTCTCCAAGTCCAATTGCCTTAATATTATGTGTCTAATTCAGAGCTGGAAAAAAGAATGCTTTTTGGCACAAGTAGGCTAAAAACATTCCCATTGTCCAAATAATCTCTCTCCTGCCATGGTATAAAAGAGAGTTCATGCCTTAATTGAAATGCATAGCAATCTTTCTTAACCACCTCCTTATTCTTGAGGATTTTCAGAATATAACTTCAAAGAAGAGAAAACAAAAAATGAGAGTAATAGTTAAAGATATTCAAAAGGCGTTTGCTAAGGTGGAATATCCAAAGAGGACATGTAAAAGAATAACAGAAAGCAGATTTTTTTAAAAGTTAAAGCATACAGAAAGTGAGAACGATGCCTGCAGAGATGTCTGGCCATCCATTTTTGTCTTTTAATAATGTTCTCTTTTATTTGTAGCAGAGCTTTAACATTTTAATACAGAACAAGTTATTCACTGGTGTACCGTCATGCTATGTAGCATATACTGATTATACAAATGTGGATAACAACATAATATAGATAGTCCACTTTAAAACAATATATAAACCAAACTGTTGCTAAGCATAAGACCAAGTACTGCACCTAGATACTACCCACATAGCTATAAGAGTGCTACTCATTGAAACCTCATCTTGGTATGTCAATAAGTAGTAACAGGTCCAGCCATGTGTTAATCTTTTGGGTCAGTAAAATATTCTTTAAAATTCTCATTACATGTCTCGTCACATGGGGGGGGCAGGCTGCTACCAAAACAAATGATCTGTCAAATTCCTCCAGATGAGCATTAGTTGTACGTTTCTGTCTTTTCTTTTTTGCATCATAGTTATGCATAGTTAGCAAACATTCTATCTACATTTGTACTAAATCATGAAATAGATAGTTGCACAGAACATTGAAGACTCCTACCTCTACTGATAGTGTCAATTTCTCCAAAGACATCCATGCCTTGCATGTTTAAGTGACTTTCCAAACCAAATCCCTTTCTTTTGATATGCATAGCCCATCATAAAAATCTAAATTCTGTTTGCAATATTTGAGGATAATTATAGTTGGCTGGTACCAACCTACTTTTTGTTTTGTTCATTTTTTACCCGGAAAAAAGTGCCAGACTTATCCAAATATTAAAAATGGAAATCCAAATCTAGTTCACCTCATCAAAGTTATTATCTGCAAATATGGGACTTTTAATTTCATCTTTGTTCACCAAAACTCCACTCAGACCAAATTTCCAGGCTCTCACAGTTCAAGGTGCAAAGCAAATAAAATCAGAGAAATTTGACAACCTTTATGTGTTCCATTCGGCAATCAAAAAGGAAGAAACAACCTAGTATGTGTTTTTTTACTATAACTGTACAGAACATACATCACTATCATCATATCAGCAATCTCCTTAGGTGGACATAAATGTAAATAAAACCATTCAACCATACCAAATACTTTCTGGACATCCAAGCTTATTGAAAGTAGTCCCCTTTGTTTTGCTTGTACCATCTTGATAATAAACACTGTCTTCAAAATATAACAAAATCTGCCTGCCTCTGACAGACCCACATTGATCATCTACCAATAACCTAGGTATATAGCCAGCAATCAAACAGCCACAAGAGACAGGAGTAATTTATAACTGTGATATAAAATAGGGGGCCTATGTGAATAAAATAATTTAGGTTCTCTATTGTTTTTATCCTCTTTAGGTGTAACCACCACTACCACCTGCTTCCAAGAAATGGGCACCACCTTAGTTTTTGTCACTTGATTAAGCAATTTAACCACATAAAGAATAATTTTCTACTTATTATGTCTCCATTGCTTTGTAGATATGCCATCACTGTCCAGGGTTTTGCCTGATGTCTACCCCTGCAATACATCCAAAACTGCATCTTGTGTTACTAGATTAACCAGGCCAGCTGCCTGTTTCACTGTGATTTTGACAGCTTCAGTCCATTTAGTCACTGATCTGTGTCATATACTTACCCTAAACAGACTTGAGTTCTATATAAATTCGGACAATAATTCCAGAATGTCTCCATTATCACCACTGGATCTCTACTGTAAACAATACTGTTCTCAGAATAAAAACTCAGTGTTATCCTCCCTGACCTCTTATTATTGCCTTGAAGTCGTGTAATAATCAGAGTAATTATTAAACTAAATACCAAGTGAGTTATGCAAACACTCAAATGTTCTAAGCAATATCACCTTAATCTCTTGTTTTACCCTTCAGTTTTCTTTGTAAAGCAACTTCTCAATCAAAACTATTCTGCAAACCTTCCGTACTGGACTTTTATATTTCTCAATACATCCTGACCTTTATGCCACTCTTCCTCTATACCCTCCTTAGCCACTTATTATTTAAAATTATTCTAATCAAATATCAAGAATGGCTCATCTTGCCCCAAACCAAACAGCTCACTTTCTGCCATCCATTTACACTACTCTAGCAACAGGCACTGTCTCAGGCAACATGTCACAAAGCATCAGTTCATCTAAAAAGATGGCTGTAAATGATCCGACTTCACCATAAGGATGCACAGACTGAAATTATAAAAGGATGCACCATAATTTTCAAACCAGATAAGCATACACAATTATAATATACACCTTACCTATATTAGACTTGGATCTGTAACTTCTTAAATAGTACATGTACGGAAAAGCCTTGGCTCTAACTGTAGAAACATCAGATCAAGTCCACAGAATTAAGCATAAGTTTTTCCATGTCTCCCTAATTGAGGAATCGCAGCAGCCCAAAGACAGCTCAAACATCAGATATACGTCTATTCCTGTCTCCTAAGGAAAAGGTCAGGCCTTTCTGAAATGCTATTATTTGTCTCATTATTAACTGAAATTCTCTTTGAGATGTGCCAGGGGTAAATAAACATCACAGGTAGTTACACGTGTTGCTGCAATAAACCCTTTCAACCCCATACAGCAGCCATGATCATTTGTTAACAGGCTTCCACACCAAGGGATAGCATTTGGGAATAAATAACATCACTGCCCTTTCTTCTGTACCATGGAAACACAGCTATGACAAACAATGACCAATAGTCTTTAGTGAGGGCCTTTAGCAATTGCCTGATGCTCCTGCTTTTCAATATGTGCTTCTTACAATGCAACAACCAAGGGCTTAAACCTCCTTAAATAGTCTAATTTTCATGTTATTTTTAGCTGAATTAGCCAACCCATTAACATTCCAAGTCAAGAAACTCATCCAACATCTATCAAGCAATTAAACCTTAAAGCAAAAATGTCTGATGAAGGCTGAGTATTATTGCAGCCGAAAGTGCTTACAGTAATAAACAGTCTGTGCCGTTTTACCAGTTGGTTTCCGCCTGGTTGTGTTTTTGCTTTAAGGTTTAGTCGTTATTTTTCTTTTCGTGTTTGCTGTTCATCTATCAAGCAATTCCCCTTCAACCACCTGCCTATAGAAATCACCAAGAATATAACCTTAATAATAAATTGCTCATAAAAAAGTTTGATAACACAGTATACATCAACAAGGAGACATTTACAAAAATGGTTACCAGCGTTATAATCTCTACAAACTATTGACTGATACTCAGATCATCACACATAAATGCGTGATTCTAGGAGTAAAGCATAAAATACTGGTATTGCATTATTGTGGGTATTTTTTTCTCTCTGAGATAATACAGTCTTAAAGATGACATATATATGTAGCAGGGGGTGTTGAGGACACAGTCAGTCATGTTCAGGGGTGTGCAGTTAAATGATTCAGAGATTTTGTGATTGTTGTTTTCTGACTCAGTAACAAAGCCATCAGACATTTATTAGGTAATAACAACAAAAACAAAAAAACAATATTAACTGACTCCAAAACATGGAAACCTGCTTTAATATAGAATAATCCAAATGATATCGAAAGAAATCCCAGTGAACTCTACTTAGCAAAACAGACATATGATTGGTCACAATGTTATTCAGCAATAATCAAAATTGTATCATTCCAGTATTCCCTAATCAGTAATATGGTAGAGTAACTCTAGAAATTTGATCATTTATTAATCTCTTTGTAGTTTCAGATGATAATTCTTTAATCAGTGAGTACCATAAAAGAATAATAATTCTACCTACATATATATTTAATGATGAGCATATCGATGTACCCTATGTCAAACAAGAGTAAGGCACTGAGTCATAACCCTCCCGCCAGAAAATGAAACATTCATTTTATCCTTAATTTACTATGCCAACCATTTAATATTCAACTCTGGGTCTCCACTCAGCCAAGAAAAACAATGCATTAGCCTGGTTGCTGCTATAAATAAAGAATACAAGTGATTTCCAATCTGTGCATTATTCCAAGCTATACTTCAGCAAACAATTGGCCAATGCAGTTCCTCAATAAGTCATCTGAACAATCTAATTAAGCCATTTCAACAGGTATAAAACATAATTTTTAAACAACTTTATTAAATTATCACTTAAGACATATGCAAACATACATTAACAGCAAAGAAAACAAACCAATTCCAGCCTTCCTTTAAACCTCACTCCTCTTCCTGAACATTATTATGCGTGTATTGTTGCCACAGTTTCCCTTTACTTCTATTTAATTTTTTCCTTCCCTTTTTTAAAGATCCCTTTTGCAGTTATTTCATCTCTTTTATAATACTCAGTATCTCAAATACAGCTGGTGTAGACTTTGATTTCCATTTTCTAGCAATTGCTTTTTGGCAACCAACAGAATTAAACTTATTAAGGCCTTAATATGCCTTGGCAGTTCAGATCCTGTATCTCAGCTCAAAAGAATAATTTCCTTACTTAGAGTTATTTCCTCACCCAATATTTCTGATAGAATACTCTGCAGGAAATTTTTTTTAAATTTGCCAACTCATTGCACTTCCAAAATATATGTTCCCAGTTCCCTCTTTCATCTCCATCACCTCCAACATTTGCTATCTACCTGAGGAAAAAGGCATAAAACAATATTTTCCCAGTTCCGCTCCTCTGAACCAAAGGTAGCTAAAAATGACCCTTATAGTTTTCATAAATGTTCTTATGTAGCAAATTAATAATATACAGAATAATACCATTAAATAAGAAAAAAATCCAGGATTTTAAGGAGACATTCCCTCTAGTCTGTACTCATCATCATAGAAAGCAAAGTCAATTTACCTTCATACTAGCTTTGCTACAACTTTGTCGTGGTGGTGCACCGGTAGCATTGTTGCCTCACAGCAAGAGGCTCTCCCATTCGATTCTCGGCTGGAGTGCCTTCTATGTGGAGTCTGCATGTCCTCCCCATGGTCGAGTGGCGTTTGAAAGACATGCGTGAATGGGCGTGCCTTCGTTAAAGGTTGGGTGTTGGGCTGGCACCTCGACACCATAAAAAATCGACTGCCAATCATTAGTGGACCGGAGTTCCGCTGTGGCGACCCCTAACTAGGAAAAGTCGAAAGAAAACAACAACAACTACCTTTGCTACAACTTGAGTGGCATTTTACATTGAATCATGTGATTCTAGAAAACTGAAACTCTTTCCTGAGTCAAAGACTGCCTCAAAAGTTTTACACTTCCAGCAGCCACTCCACTGATGTTGTAATCTTGAATGCCAGTCCTATTACAGCTGCATTCAAAGAGCAGTTTTATTTTCTCTGATTTGACAGAAATTTGTAAATACCAGTTAAAGCTTCCTGTGTTTCAGTAAAAGATATAAATCTTCAAGGAAAAGAAAGCTCTGAATATTCTAAGCTTCAGCTTCCATAGTCTACATTCATTAATGACAAAACAGTCTTACATGCAATGAGTGTTGGTTTAAAACTCATTTTCCAGAAGTACAAATTTTTCATAAAGCTTGCAAACTTTACTAGGTCACTATGACAGTTTCAAGATCTGGTCCTTAAATTTATATATTTCAAAACAAACCAATACATGCTTGGCTTTTGAGGTACAACCAGTACATCTTGTGAAAAAAATAGTACTGTATTTTCTTTTTTTCTGTTTCCTAATTGTGTGTTTCTGAACAGTGTGCTCCGTGTCTGTTTGCTATAGAGGGGTTAGTGTTATCACTTCTTTGTTATCTGATATTTAATAGCCTAGAGGGATTCCTCTGTACTTTAAGTGCTAGCCACAAAGTTTGAGAAATCATTTTCTGCTCATCTCCTGAGAGACTTGCTTGGCTGCAAACATCTGCATTAAAAGCTGAAGCTAAGTGAAACTTGTAGTAGTGCATTTAATATTTTGTTAAGTACAAACTTGCAGTTTTAAAAGTACTGTATTTTCTTTTTTTCTGTTTCCTAGTTGTGTGTTTCTGAACAGTGTGCTCTGTGTCTCTCTGCAGTTAGTTTGTCACCCTCCCTCCCTGTTCTTGTGTTGGTATTAGTGTTGCTGGCTCTGGAATTGCCCGCCCCTCCTGTAAATCTGTATTAGAACACTCCTCCTGGGTCCATATAATTTTCTCACTTAGCCAAGTACAGTGAGATCATATTCTGAGTCTAGTGTTCACTCTACTTAATACAGAGTTGATTTGGAAGGCTCCAAAAAAAAAATGTAATTTGCTTTTACTGTATTTGTCTTTCATCCTACTTTATTTTGCTTTTCTTAAAAGTTGTTGTGGTCTTTCGGCTTTTCCCGGTTAGGGGTCGCCACAGCGGAACTCCGGTCCGCTAATGATTGGCAGTAGATTTTTACGTGCTGAGTTGCCGGCCCTGACGCACAACCTTCAATGAAGGTATGCCCATTCACGCATGTCTCCACACAGAAGACGCTCTAGCTGAGAATCAAACAGGACAACGGCTTACTGTGAGGCGACAACGCTACCGCAGCACCACCACCGCAGTCGCTTTTCTTAAAAGTACTCAATTTTATTTATTCTGCTGCATTTATTACTGCTTGGTAGTAGCCTGATTAAATTGTAACTGTTATTCTAAGTCTTTTGGTTTAAGCACTTGGGCTTCATACAAGCTGTTTTACATTAAGAAGGTTTGTGGTCTGCACTGTTGTTGCAGGACAGGTAGCTTACATCCTTCTAAGCTGGGAATTGCTGATTGAAGGCCCAGTCTCTGATATTCTAAAAGTGTATTAGTTCTGGCTTAAGCACTTGGGCTTCAGGCCAGTTATTGTACATTAAGAAGGTTTGTGGTCTGCACTCTTGTGGGAGGAGAGGCTGATTCTACCCTTCTGAGCTGGGAATATCTGGTCACAGGCTTATTGTGCCTGCTTATTTGAACTGTTTCTTTCTGAAATTAGTGTGGCTTGTTGCTGTAGCATAGACCAGATTCAGGCCTGCTGAATCTAGCTTTGTTTGTATAACTTGAGCACTGATCCAGGCCATCTTTTTTGGAGAAGGTTCCCCTGCACCCTAGTAAGCAGGGGTGTGCAGTTAGAACTTGTCTGATTGAAGACTGCTGGAACAGGGCTCAGTTTTGAGCTTTTTTTCTGGTTAATTGGGTAACTTGTTTAAATCAGTTTGTTCGTTTTCTATTGTTTTTTATATATATATATATATATATATATATATATATATATATATATATATATAATGTGGAATGATTGTATATGTTTTAATGTTGCATTTCTTGTATTTTGTTAAGCACTTTGGTGGCATTATTATGTCTGTAAGGTGCTATATAAATAAAATTTGACTTGACTATATATATATATATATATATATATATATATATATATATATATATATAAAATTGTACTTTATTCATCTGCTTTTACTGTACTTGTGTTTCTTCCTACTTTATTACTAGTGGCATTGCTACAACTCTGATCTGCGATATATAACAATAAGTATCCTTTTCTGTGCATTTAAATGTTTTTTGAGTGCATCTGCTTTATTTTCTAAAAAAAAAAAATAAATATATATATATATATATATATATATATATATACTTGTTTCCCACCTTTCTAAGCTAGTATAGTCCAGTTTTCAGGTTAGTGCTGAATTCAGGGCTGTATTACAAATCTCTTTGTTTGCCCATACCTTACTTGGATAGCAGGAAGTTCTCTGTTCACCTGTGAGAGAGGGGAGCTTTGAGCAGCCTGTCTGTCCCTGGAGGAGTGGTTTCAGCCCAGAAATTAGTAGTTTAGTGGCCATTTTGGGCTAATTTCTATCTCTTTCATTTCCCTGCTATAAATACCATATTTGTCCGGTTTTGCATGCCGGGCAGCGCCGGTTATCTAGGGTAAAACTATTCCCGGCTCCACAAAGTCTTCTCTTCAATTTTTCCCTTGGAACTAGACAAACTTTCAACTTAAGCACTCAAGCCACTCATTTCTCAGCCTAGCACTTACTCAAAACTTATAGCAAGCACTTATAAACCGTAGCACTAGACCCTCCTGTACTGTACAGAAGGACAAGGCTCTCTGTTCGACCTTACCAGCCATCCACTGTACCTATCCAGGCAGTTTCAGGTGTACTCTCCAGTCCAACTGGTGAATCTGGGCATTTTGAGGCAATATTACAACTGCCTCATTTACACAGACAACCCCCTCCTCCTACCACCAAACACTAATACATGCAAGAGATGCAATTATACAGCCAAACTGGAGGCTAAGCTCTCTCAACCCAAGACTGGATCAAACAGTCAAGAGGAGAAGGGAAATACTTGCATCACACCACCAGTCTCATATAAAGCCATTAAAGCAGCACTGGAAAAAAAACACACATAAATACATGAAAACATACTCGGAGGCTCTAAATAAAAATCTGCAAAACCAACAGAGACCTCCAAAGCAAACATCCAAGCAACCTCCACCCCCAACACAAACCATGAAACACATACTTCACAAAACCAGTGTGCCATGCAATCACAGCCCTTAAGGCAAAATAACATACCCAACATACTAGTAATAGGTGACTCTGTAGTCAGGCACACTGATGTCCCACTCACTAGGCTGAATAAGGAGAAGGTTACTATTAACTGCCTGTCGGGCGCCAGGATCTGCCACATAACACAAGCACTCAGGTCACTACAGAACAAGTACAAATATGACTCTGTCATTGTCCATGTTGGTGTGAATGACCTGAACCATACCTCTCTGGACTACATGAAAAGAGACATGGAAGAGCTCTCTGATCACGTAGCCCAGGCCGGTATGACCCTGACCCTGAGTAGCATCCTGCCCTCACCAAGAGTGATACCACGGTATAAAGAAAAAATTCTCAATTTCAACAATTGGCTAAGTTTCTGGTGTCATTCAAAGGGGGATCCAGTGTCTGTCCACCTGGGATGACATGCTTGACAAACCACACTGCTTCGCTAGAGACAGCTTGCACCTGTCACCCTTAGGCTTTCGAATACTGGCCAAGGCTCTTGCCACCCCCATAGTACCTTTTTTTAGGCAAGGCTCAAAAGACAAACCTACCACCGTAAATAGCACAAGTAACAAAAAACTGAGGGTAGTGCTACTCAATGCCAGAAGTCTGAACCTCAAAATGCATGCACTCGAGGCACTCCTCAGTATGGAGAAAATAGATATATGTGCAGTAACAGAAACCTGGTTTAAGGCTCCAGAGAGCACCCCAGCACTACCAGGCTACAACTCATACCATACATTTCGGCCACAGAACCCAAACCGAAATAGAAAAGGTGGGGGCGTATCCATATTCATCAAGGATACCCACACCTCCAGATTAGTGGCACAGCACGATGCTCCAGAGATCATCCACGTGCAACTAACAATGGGCAAAACTGCAGTTCAAATTGTAGCTTGCTACTGATCACCCATAATGTCCCAGGACCCCCATTCCACATTCCTGGAAACACTGGGAAACATAAAGGTCCTACCAAACACCCTAATATTGGCTGATTTCAATTATCCAAACATCAACTGGGAGAAATACTCAAGTACTAACTCCCTTGCCCAACATTTCCTAGAGTTTATAAACTCAAACGCCCTGGTTCATCTAGTCAACACTCCCACCAGAGGTGACAACATATTGGACCTGGTCATCACCAACATGTGCGACTGGTGTTCCACCCTCTTGCTGGTTAGATCTGACCATAAACAAATCACTTTGGATATCCACATTACGCCCTCACCCCCGGACAAGAAAACCACCATAAAAAAACTTTTCAAAAGCAAACTTCACATTACTTAAGACTGATTTGGAAAGTTTCAAAGCCCCCCATGCTGAAGGATAATGCTGTCCAAGCTGCAACAATCTTTACTAATGCATTCTACAGGCACCTACAAGAATGCATGGATCATGCCATCCCAAGCAAAACCAAGACTCACTCCTCCAAGAAAAGGAAACCAGCCTGGTGGACTCCTGCCATAAACAAGCTATACAACAGGAGGAGGAAACTAGTACAGAAAAGAGTAAAATCCCAAGAAGGGAAGACATCTCTGATCAGTATCAGCATGAAACTACAATCCCTCATAAAATCATCCAAGGCGAGCTTTGAAAGAAAAATTGCCAAAAACTCCAAAGATAACCACAAGGCATTCTTTAGCTATGTTAAGAATCTAAGTGGCAATGTTCAGATCTACTTGGAGTTAGTGCAGAATGGCACAAAATACACTGAACTGACCGATATCGCCAAAATCCTGGCAGACAGGTTCAGCGCAAACTTCACCCCCCTCTCACCCCCAAGAGGGCCCATAACCATTCCAGAAGAATGTAGAGTCCCTGAAATCACAGACACTCAGGTTAAAACAGCCCTCTCCAAAGCCAAAAACACAGTATCAGTGGGACCGGATGGTGTCCCAGGCTGCGTCCTACATGAGCTCAAAGACGAACTAACCCCTCACCTAAACACACTGTTCAAACTCATCCTCTCCACAGGCTACATACCCATAGAGTGGTGCACAGCAGCGGTTATTCCACTCCACAAAGGTGGATCCACAACAGACCCTGGAAACTATCTCCCTATAAGCCTGACTAGCTTGGTCTGCAAGGCTATGGAGCACATCATCATGGAACCCATTAACAGAGACATTGGGAACCTCCAAACACTGGACCCTCCCCAGTTCAGCTTTGTTAAGGGCAGATCATGCCTCCTGAACTTGGTGGACTTCTTTGAGACGGTTATCAAGGCTATAGATGAGGGAAAGGTGGTACACACAGCCTACCTAGACCTCGGCAAAGGCCTTTGATACCATTCTCCATTCTGGTATTAGAGACAAGCTCACCTGCCTGAACATAAACCCCTATGTCACAAGATGGGTTGTCAACTGGCTCACGGACAGAACCCACATAGTGAGAGTTGTGGGAGCTAGGTCCAACTCTAAATTGGTTACAAGTGGAGTTCCCCAGGGCTCAGTCCTAGGACCCCTCATGTTCAGCATATACTTCTCAGAGGTACAGGCAAGCACAGGAGGACTATGGCTGACCAAGTTCACAGACGACTGCAAACTAGGGGCTATAATTGACTCTCTGGCTGACACAGACATCCTCCAAAAGGGTCTCACTGAGATGGATACCTGGTGTCAAAATCATGGCCTCAAGCTAAATGCCAAAAAGTGCATAGTCATCCCCTTTGGAAAAAACAAAGAACCCACAAATTACCACATAGGCGGTAGTCCCCTAAATACAGAAGATGTAATAAGGGATCTGGGGACCTACGTAGATAGTAATCTCAACTTTGATAATCACATTGCCAAAGTGGTTAGAAAATCCTTCTAGGTGGCCCACTTAATCACAAAAGGGTTCGCATCCAGATAAAAAGAGGTCATTGTACCACTCTACTCATCACTCATTAGACCCATCATAGAATACAACGCCCCATTTGGGATGTACCTTACAAGACACGTGCAACAGCTGGAAAGACCACAGAAGTACCTCACCAAGAGGATCACTGGCCTCAAACAGATGCCCTATGCAGCTCGACTGAAGAAATTACAGCTGTACTCAGTTGCATACCACCTACTCAGAGGTGATCTCTGCCTGACATACAAGGCCATGTCCAACCCAGAATTGATGGACATGCTCCACCTAAAGAAAACCTTATCCCCGTGAGCCACACGCTCTAGGGATCTAAACCTCAGCACAATAAATAGGATGGGCTGGAGGGATAGATTCTTGTCCCATAGACTTCCCATGCTTTGGAATAAGATCCCAGTCTACATCAGGGAGAGCTCCTCACTAACACTCTTCAAAAGAAATCTTGACGAGTGGATGGGAAACAGAAAGTTTACCTTGAGGATCACTTCAGTGGCTCTGCTGGACAGAGGCACAGGGAAATAATCTAAGGGGGCAGCGAAAGCCAACACATTATGGCTAGGCTTATAAATACCTTCGGACAGATAGCCTAGTACCTACCTATGAACCTATGAACCTATAATCGTAACTTCTTTTAGGTTCAGAACAGCTCATTTTATGATTGTCTTCTGCATATAATGCTATCTAATCAATTTCTTCTTCCTATTTAGGTATTGTAATAACACAAATATTTTTCTGTCAAGCCCAGTCTTCCGAGGCAGTTTGCTTCTTCTTTGCCACCTCCAATTCATTTAGCAAGTGTGCCAACCATCCTTTCAACACCCTTTGTTGTATTTCCTTAATGGTGCCAGCATGCAAGCTTAACACCTCAACAACTTTGGTATTTACTTCCTTATAATTGCCCAGTTTAGTACCAGTTTTATCTACTGCTGATATAAGTTGTGCCTAGGGTACTTTTTCAGATACCGTATTCGCAGCATTTTATACTAAGCCATCTTGCATAGCCACACTTTTATCACCATCCATCACATGGTCAAAACAGACTCCAGTGTTGTTCAGAATTTCTACACAATAAACATTTTCTTTTTCATCTATTTGCCTGTGTTCTTTAATGTCATTGCTGCGCTATTGCATGAACATTTGGTTAACATCTGTGCACTTACAACTTAGTTTTAAAAGAAATGTACCAACCATCTACAGCTACTGTTGAAGCACTATAACACAACCTGCCCAAGTCTGATATAAACTGTAATACAAGTAATGCAAGTCCACATTGGGAGAACTAACTAAAGAATGTCTTCTAATTATGATACAGACCTAAGTATTTCTAGAGACAGCAGATTAAAGGTTTTAATTCTTATATATGGCAGGATTGCAAACAGAGCAAGACTACATGAGAAGTTCAAAGATGTAATGTCAAAATTAAATATTAATTTTGAACCAAAGAAAAAAATATATAGTAAAAAGTATACAAGTTTAAGCATGCCAATCAAAAAAGAAAACGGGACAATACCACTGTATTAAATTATTATATTAAAGCAAATGGGAGTTAATAAAAGAAAACTGAAAAGAAAAAAATAAAGAAAAACAAAGTGAACTGCAGTAAATAAGGAGTCAACAGTACGAAACAGATTCATAGGATGCAGAGGAACATCAGTGCTGAATGCAAATACTTTAAGTACCAACAGGCTGAAAACTCAATACAAATTCTTCTGCAAAGGGCAAGTCTCCACACCCATAAGCATTTATATACCAGTTCCATAGCTGAACAAATATGACAGTAGAACTCTTATCAAAACAAAGGAAACACTGCCAAACACACTCAATAAACCACAATGGCAGTGATTTCCAATGGGGAAATAGTCATCGATGTTCCATTTCTCAGTACCTTTTGATTCAGCCCCTTAAGACTCAGAGAATCTGATCTCAGACACCCATAGATATACATACTAAAGCATGTATGAATGCAACAGAGGGCAAAAAAGCTGCAAAGCACAGGCCAGGCACTGCATGAACAGTATCCATAAGAGACAGAGACCAGACCTTACAAAAATGGGTTGAAAGTTCAAAAAGCACACACCCTTCCCAAAAATATGCAAAAGCCAAACAGAGTTAATAGACAACACAGACTTGTAAAATAGATCAACCACGAACAGAACCAAAAGCTAAAAAAGAGGTTGCCCCACGAAGTATAAGCAAAATTCAAAGCTGAACAAATTCAAACAAATAGCCGTTTTATTAGTGAGGCTTTCGGTAGAGAGATTCTCCCCACCTTCTTCAGACAAAATTCTACAAGTCTGACAAACCTTCAGACCATTAAATACTGTGAATTAATTATGACATCATAAGTATTTGATACCAATAAAACAGTTAAACAATTAGTTAACTTTACTCTAAATTTCTTTTAAAACCATGAAATACGTAAAATATGTAAAACGTATAATATATGCATTTAAAACATTTGATACATTCAATGTATCTCCACCAAAGAAAAAGCAGCAAGCAAGCAAGACATATGTAAAGAAAATATATATATAAACCCAGACTCCATACAAAAATGTGTGTCTTGGGTACAGATAAATAATAAAATACCTTCCAATCAACTGTCTTTCCAGAAATATGTGCAGTAACATAAATAAGTGAAATATAAATCATGGAAACTATCTACATACAATATTTCATTGTGTCAATGTATGTACATTCATCACTTAAAACCTCCCCTTATTTTTATAATATATATATGTATATTAAAATATATGTGTATATTAAAAGATTATCTACCTAAAGCAAATAGTTTAAGAAAACATTTGATAGACAATATCTCATTCAAACCTGGGACAGTATAAGAGGCAGTACGATATTGTCTATCAAATGTTTTCTTAAACTATTCGCTTTCACATTTCTAATATAGACCCGCCACCAGCCATGTCCTTATCAGCTACTTTAAGGCCCTTAACAAAGGATGTCCAATCTTACAGTGTAATGTTACTATCAATATAAATGGTAGTTTGACCAAGAGCAAGCCTATTAGGAGTGGACCACAGTGTCACCACATAACTATGCAAGTACTCTCATAACTTAAATATGTCTCACAAATATCAACCACAATGAAAGATGTAAATATGTTTAATAATAAATAATAAAAGAACAAGAAAATACTCCATATATGATCACAGTAACATCAGAGTTCAAAATCACAGGAAATATTTTAAGCAACATTGCAGGACAGTCTCAAATAAATAAAGAAAACATCTAACCTATACTTCACTATATTCTTGACTGAATCTAAGAGAATTACTATACCCTAGTTAACTTGAGCAAGCAAGACAGATGTGGTGAGTGGGTCTTCCAGCTGATGTTGTCAGCTCAAGGAAAAATACAGAATACTCAGTCTCTCTGAGAGAGTTCTTAAATTAATATCCCAAATATTACTGCTGGGATAGCTTGCAGGAGTACATCACTTCTTCTCATCTGACTCTATCCCAAGTGAAAAACAACCATTGAGTTAGCTGGTAGCATTTAGCATCTACCTGTGAAAATACATAAACAAGGCTTTTTCTCAAATCTTGGTACTTGGTGGAAGTCATAAAACAACAAAACACCTGCAAGACAATGCAGGGAACCTCTAGTTCTAGACATTATGTCTGTTACTGCATTGAAACTGAAATATAACATCCTTTTATTATGTGGTCATAAAGAAATTAAAATTTTCAGCTATTTTTCAGAAATTAACCTCCTGTGTTCCAATTTCCATTGTTAAAATATATACATCTAAACAGTTACAATAGTGTATGTAAATTTTGTTCTATTCCAGTAGGGTACACTGTGGATACACTTTTAAAGCTCCGTATTTTACACCCCTTTTCAACATACACTTCTGTACCACCAGTTTGATATACACATGACATACAGTTGTAATACATTTGTAATACAAGCATATGAATCATGTTGATATTCACAAATGACATATAATTATTTACAAAATTCCAGATAGCTGTGCTGGCAGTATCTCCTTTCATGACAAAGTCCATAATAACAGAGTAGGTAGTAAACACAGTAGAGTAGTAGTGAAAATAATGCAATAGACCAGAAGACATTGAAGGTGGAAAAATAGGCATCAATGCAAAAATGCAAAGTATGAAATAAAAATACAGATAGATACAGCAGCCTTAGAGCAGATAATGTCAGAGGAAGATTATAAGAGGCTAAAGCCAGACTGGGGGACATCCAACACCATTTTGTAATCTATGGATACTGATCAACAAACCTATTTCCGATAAAATAATGCTTTCCAGAAGATGTGAAGTTAAAAAGGTGACAAAAGCTCTTGAGATTGTGTTAGGCAGAAGAAATAATTACTTTACTCTGCAGGAAAAGTATTAGGTATAGTGTGGATAATAAACACTGTAGATGAAACAATGTCATGAACACATATTACATAAACTGTGCAGTAAGCACAAAAGTTTGCTTAATCATAGTGGAATGCTAAAGAATTATTAGTTCAAACTGCATATACATCCCAAGGAGATCCCAGTAGTACAGCCTTTTAGGAAAATGTAAACTTAAGGAAAAAGATTAAAAAAATAAATATATATATATATATATATATATATATATATATATGCTCCAAAAATGGACATAATAAAAAAAAATTAGGTGCCCATATAAGAAAAAGTATTAGGCACCATGTCACGATTTTCACACATAATAGCACAACTAATCACCAGTAAATTATCATGAGTTTAAAACAAATCTTATAGGTGGTTAGATGTGATATTACAGGACATTATTCTCACAATTCTATGAAGTTACGCTATGGATCTTTATTTAGTGCTAATGTTATGCTGATGTTTTAATGACAGAACTTCACGGTGTGAAAAGTAATTTACTGTAATAATCAAATACAGGACAAAATGTGCATTGCATAAAAGATAATGTGTTCTGATATTATAAATGCACATGAACATGTACATACATGCACACATATTGTAGGACATACACTGATTGTTGTATGATATTTCTGTGTTTGAGTATATCCCCCGACCCCATATATTGGGAAAGACTAAGTTTTATGCAAGTATCTTTTTGTGCTGTTTCATATAGAATTTAAAGGTTTTATAAAGGAAATGTGAGTTGCTTCTATGGGTTAATTTTTTTAATGAAATTTAAACCACAGAATTTAATTTCAAAAATGCATGCATATAAGACTGTTAAGTTATTGGTAACAGAAATTCAGGGATGTATAAATATGATTCACTGATGAAAAAAATCTGCAGACTGTGAAAATGTAGAGTTTATAGGCATTAATCAGTAAATCAAAATGTTTTTTTCTGTTAGGAAAGATACATTAAAAATGAGGTGTTCTCTGTGTCTACGTGGACCCTTAGATATTGCAAAGCACAATTGGTTTTGATTTGTTGCATTTCCAATTAGGACAAAACTGAGTATTCAGATTTCTTGATAAAATGTGATTTTTAAAGACTGCATTTGTCGATAGGAAAATAATCAACAAGTGGGTCATATGCAGTGGCTGATTTAGGCATATGCATAGGGGTGCTCGCCACCCCATTTTTAAGTTGCTGATCCTGGAGAAGAAGATGCACTGCACCATTCTTTTTGTGAAGTCAGAAAAATATACTGCCAAAACGGTACATTATCTGATTTCTGCTTACATTCTTTTTTACCGTTTCAGTGCACAAAACTTCATTTAAGAATTCTCTATGCTCAACATAATTAAGTTAAAGGACTTGAACATTATCACATGGTATTTCATTGTTAGCAAAACTCACACAGAAGCCAGAGGCGTAGTTTCACCCACTTTTCTCTAGCTGCTTTGAAACTACCCATTTAACTCGGAAAGTGTTTAAATCTACCAAGCTGACATCAAGAAAGCATTTGTTTTTGTTAGTATTTTAACACCCAAGTGGGCATCTCTATTTATATACAGGTCAAAGTTTCTATGCAGCACTTTTTTTATTTATCATTTGTTAAACCGGTAACTGTTCTATAGTCTGTTTATCGGTCATAACCATTGGTCTCCACAATTCCCAAGGCAAAGTTAAATACTGTATATAATATAATAATAATATTATTCAATGTTACCTACGTGAAGAATGTCGGTATTTAAATGGTGGCCCTAGTTTTGGATTGTGGCCATAATCCACAAAGTATGTAAAATGTATTTCAGCCGCATATGGAAGATTATTAGTAATTCCATCCCTCATCATTTGGATGGTGCAGTGCTGCTGCGGTTTGTGCTCTTGCCTTACAGCAAGGGGGTCTCTGCTTCGATTCTTAGCTGAGGGTTCTCCTTGGGTTCACTCCGGTCTATTCAAATATTCAAAGACATGCATCTGGAGTGTTTCTTCCAGGGCCTCCACTGAAAATTCATTCTTTCTAGGTTGGACTTTGCTGGTAAACAAATGTTAACTAAGCATGCATTTTGATTTTCACGTGTGGCAAAATGACAGGCATTCCTTTTTCCTTGACTGTGATACCTAAAATGAAGTTATGAATGCTGTTGAAGAAATACATTGAGATAATTATTTTTGTAATCGTCCATGCATGAATTGGATAGTGATTGCCTTGATATGAAGAATTACCCAGAGCAAATGTATGGCCACCCATATTTTTTTATTTTTTTTTCCCTATCCTGCTAGCATATTCTTTAGTTGAAAGGCTATAAGCCAACTGTACACAAGTTCACAGTGCTGTGTAACTGTGTGTACCATTTACTTTACAACTGCTAACTTGCTAATTCCCTGCAAGATTATTCAAAACACCAAAATAAAACTCTAGGAGCCCCGTTTTTGGATTGGTTTAACAATGTTTGAAGTCGTAATAAAATGTGACTCTCATTCATCAAGAAACATTGTGATCCACTTTCTTTACTGAATTATACATACACATATATATCTATATAAATATCTATATCTTATACATACATACATACATATATATATATATATATATATATATATATATATATATATATATGTATAGTTTCATTTCTCTTGTTATTTTTCACTTTCTGCTAGCTGTGTTTCCAGCATGCTTTAATCTGATCTGTCATTGTCCTTTAACAACATTCCATTTTGTAGTACTTATCTATTTTTGTATTTTACATCATTTTTCAAAAAGTAATAAGAAATTATGTATAAATTGTAGCTTAGATATCCAGGTAATACATTTTTGAACCGTGACTTAACTACTAGACATGTTTTTAACCATCTTTTACAAGTTCTTTCACCTGATAAAGTCTGAAAAGAGGGGCAAACAATGAGCTTTTATATATTTAATTCGTAATAATGTAGTCTTCAGATGCAGTAGTCTTAGAGCTGCACTTTACAAATAGTTTGGCGATTTTCTTTTTATTTATGGGGACTTTTTCTTGTTTATAAAATACTATTAAATATATGTTGGAAGACTCCTCCTTCCTCATAGTTTTTGACCTTCAATCTCCAAAATATTGAATGCTATATTTCTTTCACAATGTGGAACAACTGAGCAAAATGTGGAACACTATGTTATGATGTAATTGCTTTCAAGGTAACTAATGCTAAATGTTACCCATATCTCTCAGGTGTACCTGAATAGGAGGAACGTTCCTCATTTTGAGTATTAAAAAGTCCATCTTCCTCACTGTTCCACAATGAAAGGGGTGTGACACACATTTAGTGTTAACATTCAGTAGGTGATATCCATGGTAAAGTAAATCTTATTAATTCATTAAAAAAAGCATTTTCTGAGTATGAAATAACACATTTAGACATCTTCTGAGGCTCCTAGTTGAACTTGTTAGTCTTTGTCTATTTGTTCCACATTATGAGAATTAGTGATTTTTTTATCATTTGCTTAGCTTAAAGTGTCAACATAATATCCCATGAATGTTTCTATAGCTAAGTTAATTTAAAGCATGACTTCTGCCTGTACAGATGAGCCCTACAGTTAAAACTAAACTAGATAATAATGTCAATAAAATATTGAAATTTATGTGTTTCTTTTGTCTTAACAGATAAAAATCAGTTTATCTCACTGAGATAATTTGTTAACCATTCTTATAGCTTAATAAAAGACAATACTGTAGCACTTGTGACAAAATGTTCCCCCTTCACAACTAATTTGTACCTTGTGGTTCGGGTGACATATGCTTATTTCCTGTAATGAGCCACAAAGGCCCTATTGTCTGTCATTGTTGCCTGCCTTTAAATGCTTAACAATAAATGTTAACTCACTCTAATTTAAATTCATAAGCACTGCTCAAAACCTAAAGTGTCATGAGTACAAACTTATGATCTTGACAGACTCAGGAATCAGTGCGATGGTGTCTATGACCCTGGCTTTTTAAATACTTTGCTCAGACAGAGAAGCTGCAGGGAAGCCATCCCTGCTTATTACACTGATCTGTGTCTATATGTGTATTGGAAACTGTACTCACCTATACATTTCCATGTGATAATTGTAGCAGACAGCCTGATAACCATCTCATTGCATTCACACTTAACCTGAACTTTTAACCAGAAACTGGGACGCCATCTGGGAGTTCAAAACTGATTCATTCTAGTTATTTGCTATAGTTGTAAATATTGTATCCCGAAATTTTCTACCAAGGAACAGCTACTGACAAACCAGTGTGTTGGTTTCCTTTGTTATTCAGCACTCATGTTGTAATGACTTGTTTACATTAAACTTCATTCTTTTAGTTAGGGGAAGTTGCATCGCATGTTATTTATTATCTGCAAAAGAGAGCTCTGCAGACCTCCTTTTAAAGGATGTTCAATCTGACACTGTTTAAAGACTCTTAACCATAATTATGTTATTTCAATAATAAATTTGTACCAAAATATTTACTACCTTTTCAGGAAGAAAGTAAATGATATGCATTTGCAAGAGTCAAGTATTACAGTAGTCTGTGTAAACCCTTCAAGGAAGCCATGTTATTTTACTGTTATTTAACAGCTGAAGTACAGTGTGTGTTTGCACTGCAAAGCAGCAAAGTATAGAAGACTAGGTTTGCCACTCTCTCAAGTACCTGAAGTGGGACTTTTTTTATGGAAACATGAAATTTTGTAGTACCAACATCTGCTCAAATGGGACTTCTGTTGCATAAGGACACGCTGATGATAACCCTGCCTTACAATTGAGAAGCAGAGACAAAATGGTCTAATGCTGCGTTTAGAATTATTTGTGTTGCTTCTTACATTCTTTAAATGTGTGTTCATTTAAAAAACAAAGCTGTGCATATCTCTCAACAGTGTGTCTCATTTTGACTCATATTTTTACTGTGCTCCTCTTAAAATGTGATTTTCATGCAAACAGTAATAATACTATTTATGACAGATAAAATAACCATGGATAATATCCAGAGGATGGGACTCAATATTTTTAAATACTATGGTTACTCACTTGGAATGTTGACATTCCTAATGATTAGCACTGCTATCCATTTTCTGCAGAGAAAGTTAATTATCATTATACAATGGACCCAGACATGGGTTATTGCTATATTATTCAGTGACTGTAGAGATGCCAGTTTTATTTTAAAACATAATGTTTCCAAGGGCTAGTGAACATATCTGAAATAAAGTCCAGCAGTGATCAAGGACACAGAAAAGATAATGATGAGGATTAATTATGAATGTCAGATGTTGGTGAAACAGTCTTATTATGTAGACAATACACCTGTTCTTACTTTAGTGACTTCCCAGCTGACCTTGTATCAACATGCAAACAGAAAACATTGATGATTCTGGGCCTTTGTCTATTATCATTAAAGAAAGAGTGAAAGAGTTACACAGCTCCCAGCCCTCCAGCTCCCAAATGTGTAAGACTACCTCTTACAATGTAGAATAAATGGAGACAATGTGGAACACTTACTATCAGCTTCACTTGAGATGCTCCCAGCATACATTTCGACCTCTTATCACAAGAAATCTGTACAAAGCCTAAAATAATTGGGATGCAAAGGCCCCAGAAATATGGACTGAGTTTAAATATTGCTCTTATAAACATAGAAAGTTGTTATAACAAGATTTGTGTTAGCATGTATTTTCTGAAGGATTTGAAGTTAAACTCAAGTCAGTGTCATTATTTAGTGACTTCAATGTTTAATGTTTTGCCAGAAAACCACAAATTGTATGAGGAACACACCAAACATATGAGACAAAAATCTGGACATTCCATGAAAATCTGGACAATTGAGAGGTCTCCCAGCATATTTATTAACTCTTCCTTCACAATTAGAGAGAGATCTTTTTTTGAATTAATATGGTATAGTATTCTTTAGCATTCTTTGCCACTGATATGTGTTGAGAAACATTCTTGAAAAAGAATGTGTGGCAGATCCCTTCAGTGTGGAACAAAGAATATTTAAGACAACAAATGAGGTATAACTTTGTTTTCTCAAAAGTATCAAAAACTTCCTGATGCTCCACCCTCATTTAAATATGTATTCATTGTAGAGAAGAGCATTTGATAAATAAAGTGGATTTAATAAAGTATGACAACAGGGAAATGCCACTCCTAAAGCTCAGCATCCTTCTGATGGCTCCCTCTCTACCTTTTCCCAGATAAGACATCTCTAATTACTTGTTTACAAACCAAAATGTGCTGTAACTGAAGGATTGTGCAATCCAGCCAGAGGGGTGACTGTAGTTTGGCCCCTACTGCTGTAGTAGGACCTTGTAAAATATGTAATCCTTCCCCACTCGTCCCACTCTGTTGAAACCCTCCTCATCTCCTGAAATATGGCTGCATGTTTCAGCTCCTAGCAACAGGATTGTGATTAGCAGTACAAAGCATAAGAATTTCTACAACTGAAATCCAGAATCTGGGTTATACCGTGACAACTCTGAAATGGATCCAGTTTGTAGATTTTGAAAAGAGGGCAGGAGATGAAATTAATTCAGGGCTATCCTGTATTTCTGTTACTGACTATATCCTCAGTTCAGCTTTGAAACCACTGCAAAACCTAAGGACCTGAGCATGGTTTTCTAGGAAGGTTTATATGTACTTTCCGGATACAGGATTTATAGATAACCACGTCTTGCGTAAGTCATAGATTTTAGTTTTGAGTGGGATTATTACTTAGATCTGGCAGATTCTGCTCCCCAAAGAAAAGCACAATCACTTTAAGATGCAAAGTTTTATGCTGTTGCCATTGCTCCTTCTGTTGTCACTAAACTGCACTACACAAATCTCAAAAAGCTACAAAAAAACTCAAAAGGCTAAGTTAAGACCGGGGTGCAAGAGGCCAGGTTTGGAAATATGCTTCACCATATCATTACGCTGTTTGTTTGGTTTCTTTGTTGTACAGGCTTGTACAGTGTTTTACTGTAACCTCTCAAACTCAAGAGTTTCTTCAGTGCCTAGTCTATATGGTGCTAAAATCATACCCCACAATGTACCTAATTATGAGAATTGTTCCTCATTTGGGGTTTTAAAAAGTCCATGCTGCTTATTGCAACATCAAAACTGCATGCCATGCTTTACTTTTCATTAATATTCATCACTAAATAATAATGACTCATGTCATTTCATCAAAAAGAACATTTTGAAAGTGTGTTGTAATTCCTTTTAAGCATCCTGTTTGTAGTTGAAGTTGTCAGTACTGTGTGTTCTACACTTGCCCATTTGTTTTAGAGATGGAAGGTTGAGAGCTATAGATAAAAGATTTGCTCACTCATATTCTTAATATCTCTTAGTCCCAGTATCTGTCTTCACTGTACTTGGAATGACTAAAGAAATGAGTCATTCTATCCCAAACACGAAGTAGCTTCCATTGTGCTTGTCTATGTCCTGCTGAGATGCTGTATTGTATATATTTTAACTACCTTACTAAATAAAACAGTTGAGCTGTTAATTGTGGAAAAGGAAATGCACTGAGTAAGTGCAGTTTCTTTTCCATGATCAACACCTCAGCTGTGACTGCACTGTACAGAAAATGGAAAATGTACTGCCAAAATGGTACATTTTTCAGTTTCAGCTTTCATTTTCAGTGAAACATGCATCGGAGATGCGATTGGAGGTTGCAGTTAGGTGATCTGTATGACGATCACAAATTGCTCCTCCAACTGCATCTCCCTTGTAGTTGAGTTAGGTGACAGCATCAACAGAGGATTTCTTCAAAGCTTGTGGGTAAAAAAAAACAGTATCTCTCAGACAGTCCAGACTCCTGAAGTGCCAAACATTTTTTCTGATCTGATACTGTGTTAACCAGTAAGGTTTTTTTTTTCCTAACATTGTAGGGCTTGAAGGCACCAAGAAGGCACCAAAGTGGTACAGTTGAGAGTCTCACTTGTTACGCTAACAAGTGAAAGTCTCAGCTGTACCACTTTGGCACCTTCAAGTCCTACAGCTGAAGGGGTTAATAAACATATGTACTAAATATGGAAACAGAAATGATTTCATGAGCTAGGACATCATGGGAAAGTGAGTGGGAATTTCGAACACAATATGCCATTGATGATGATAATAATAAGAAAATAGTTTTTGTTCAATTTTAGCTTTGTAACTTTGGGATTGCTTGTGTGTGTCATTTTGAGAAATAACTGCTAAAAATAATGCCTGTAAATTAAGCCAGATCAGCAAAGGATCTCAAATTATTGCTTTGAAAAGAGAGGTGGGCTAGCACAGGGATTTGACAGAAAATATTCCAGTTTCATCTAAAAGCTAGCTTTCTACACCTAATTACCAATCAACTCAAAGGAGAAAAAAAGTCCTTATTTAGTGACTCTCTCACAGAACTGATTTGGCTCATTTGCATAAACCAATGGGCTTGTAGCATGCAAATAACTGAGGTGATGGTTGGCTGTGCTCTACAGATTAACTTTAATGATACATAGTCAAACACTGGGCAACTAAGGATCTGATAGTTCATGTTAGGTAGTAGCAGCAGTTCTAAGGCTTATCTGCTGTTGCTTCATATTTTTCTAACTTCAGATTAGTCCTAAAGCAATGCTTATTTCTGCAAATAGGGACTTTAGTACTTTATTTTAAATTTATGCGGAATGCAGTGAATAATGTTCCTAATTTTCACTTTATTATGGAAATTAATATAATTTATTTCTAATGTTTCCTATTACAACATGTTGTTTTTTGTTAGACTGTTTTAATTTTTTTAATTCTGTAGGGAAAATTTAGGAAACAAAAAACTGTTCAAAAATATTGGTCTAACTATGATTTAAATCCCTCATTCTGCAAGGTAGACTGTCCAACTTAGGATTGTCCTTCCACAATTAGGACAGTTTAGGGAACCCTAGCTATGACTGGGTTGCAAGCTCAACAATATTTTGCATCAGTTTCTTTGTTTTCCCAAACATCTTTATTAAGTTTTCACATATGACAAAGGCAATCTTGCATTTATATAAATGAAAAACACACAAAATGATACAGCTTTAGTTGCAAACAGTTTACATCACAGGCACCACTGAAACAACTGTAGTAGCAAACATTCTACATCACTTATAAACCATCCAGTCATTGTCAGTTAAGCATTATATGGCTCATTCAAATCCTGCCTCTTAAACCTTATTCCTGCTGTGCATATATTGTTCCCAAAATTCCCATTTTTTCCTATGTAGTTTGCTCCTTACCTTTTCTAAATATCCCAATTCCAGTTGTTTTATCTCTGTTACTATTCTCACTACTTCTAGTGAAGTTGGTCTAGACTATGATTTCCATTTTCTAGTAATTGTTTTTTTTGGCAGCCACCATAATTAGACTCAGCAAAGCTTTACTATCTCTAGGCAATTCCTTTTCTGTAGTATAACTCAAAACAAAATCATCTCCCCAGTCAGTCCAATCCACTCACCCAGCATCTCAGATAGAGCGAAAAAATCTGCCAGCTCACTACACTCCCACATAATATGTTCCCAGCTACCTCTTTCTTGTCCATCACACCTCCAGCATTTGCTATCCAGCTGAGGAAAAATTCTTTGGAGTCTACTTGGGGTATAAAAATACCCATGTAAACACTTCCAGGCAAAGATCCTAAATCTTCTAGACGTTGTTGCATATTTGGGAGATATACATTTATCCCTCCCCCCCATTGTGTCTTTGTGAATTGCTTATCCAGTCTCTCTTCCCAATCCTTTCTAAGCTCCTCTGATTGATTCTTATAATTGCCATGCAATATTTTATGTGCTTTACTATTTATTCCCTTTTCAATGGCAGCTTCTGTTCTAGATTATATGAAAAACTCTACCAGTGCTGGTCTTTCATTTAGGATCCCCCTATTTCTTTCTCTTTGCCTATATTCTGATATCAATCCTTGATAAGAAAGGCAATCCCTAACTTGCAGTCCAAATAAATTCTTGGCCTCTTTCCATTCTATTACTTTCCCTTTCTAGTTATCTGCTCCCAATACCTTGATTCCTTTGCCAGTTTTCTCCAATAAATTCCATCCCCCTGTTTCCTATTATCTGTATCCCTGACCAGCGTCACCCCTATTGGCAAAATCTCTTTTCTCCATTCTCATGCTGGTATGGTTCTTAGAATATGCCCTGCTATTTTATGAATATAATACTTTGTATGAATTTGGTTGTTCTCCTTAAGAGTCTGCATCCAAAATTCTAATATTTCCTTAGTTCTTGAGCTTCTTCCCTGTGTCGGCATTCTTCTTTCTTCTTTCCCACTTTGAATTATAGTTTTCTGCTTGTGCTATATATAAGAGCCTTAACTGTGTTGTTCAAAAATACCCCCTCAAATTAGGTAATCCTAGTCCGCCTTTTTCTATTGGTAGAATCATCTGATCCCACTTGACCCTTGCTGCCTTCCCTTCCCAGATAAAATCCTCCAACTCTTTTTTAATTGGTATCCACAACTTCTCTTCCAATTGATAAAACTATGTCTGACTTGTGTATAAGACTAAAGGGACTAAACACATTTTAATGGCTTGTATCTTAATATTCATATCCATATAACAAAACTTCCAGTTTCTCAGTTTTTGTATTATCGTTTGTTTAGTCTCTTCCTTAGCTGCCACCACAGAGTCATTTTTAATCCATACTTCTAAATATTTCATTTTTATCATGTCCCCATAAATATGGAGCATCTATATCATATTATTGTACGATGTAAATAGTGAACGCTATTTCATCGTACCGATAATATTGAAACAATAAAATATTGAACAAACAGAACAGCGACTTTTTTCCCAGGGAAAAAATTTGCTGCTCCATAAAAAAAAAAATAAACTTAAACACAAATTTAAGTGGGGGGCTTCACCCACCACACCCCCCTACTTAAATATACCAACTCCAGGATCGCACCATAGTGGAGGAAATGGCAAAGTCCCGAAGACGGCCCACCAAATTTTTTCCCTGGGGGAAAAAATGTGATGTCCAGTGACTTCGCTATTTTGCCATTTTGACAGTATCGGATTAACTAAATAGCATTCTCTATTTAGTCCATTCGATAGCGTCTTATAGACCCAATATGGATATTGTTGGACCAATAATTTACTTCTTTTGCCCTTGTTTTAGCTTCGTTAATTTTGTATCCCGAGAAGATTTTAAACTGCCTTAAAATGTTCCACAACACTGTAATATCCCTTTCTGGTTTTGTCCTGTATAAAATAATATCAACTGCAAATAAAACCAGCTTTTCATGACTACCATATCAATTATATCCTGGAATTTCAGAGTCCCTTATTTTCTAATATTTTGCATCAGTTTCTGACCCAAATTAAACTCTTTGAAAGACCAGAGCCATTGGTTTATACTCTGCTGAAAGAGCCATGTTGTGAAATTGTATGAGTAAAAGAATCCATTAAAACACAAAAGGAAATAGTGAGCCAAAAATGTCAGATATAGAAAACGGGGGATGCATACAGAAAATGACAGATTCTTGTATATAAATTCTGAACAATACAGTCACACAACAGAAACAGTTCAGATGAAGATCCAGATTTTGTATACAATGGTGGTATCCTCAATCCTCTCTGTGATTGTGTTTTATCTGTTCTACTCCTCAAATGAAACAGGGAAAGTATCACAGAGCCAGTCTTCAAAATACGATACAACCAAACCACCACTCCATGTAGGGGAATCAGAATGGGGCTTTGTATTCCTCCTCAAAGACTTGCATGAGCTATATCCCCAAGTAGCAAGAAAAGAAGTTAAAACTCACTGGTGGGGAAGTAGAGGGCTTTCTTGGATTCTGGGATGACATGAAACAACAGAGGGTGGTTAGATGTTGGTGTTGCATATCCTTCATGAAAGGTACTGTGACTTGGGAGCAGTGCTGTCCTCTTTCTAAGTCCATGTAACACCTGATAGGTAAAGGTAACTAGAACTGGAAGTCCACTGGAGCTCTATAATAAAAATGGCTGTGAATGAATCCACTATTAAAATGAAGCAAAAATAATTACTCAAATTTCTGTAGTGAGTCTGATATAAATAGCTGATTACCACAGGCACAGCTCCAAGTTTGTCCTTTGGTACACGTCTAACAGAAATTCATGAAAAGCACAAAAAATAAGATTACTGTGTATTGGAATGATCTGTTGTCAAGTTTAAAGTTTGTTTTTATTGGTTTTCTTCTGATATCACCAGTGTTCTTTTTTATCAATGAATAATTAATTTCACTAAGTAGTTAAAAATGTCTCAATTTTGTTACTTTGGTTTCACTGCATCAGTTTTCTCAGCACTAAATGATAAGCAAAAGTAATGCCAAGGCTGAAAGATACAAACAAAACCACAATGGTTTTAAGTCCATTACCTTTAAAGTGTTCGCAGTAGTCCCCAGTTTCAATCCTTACTTTCTAGCAGCGTTTCCTTTTAGAAACTTGACATCAACAGCAATGTCATGTGCAACTGAATGTATATTGCTGCCTTTCCACACATGATGTCAGAGCATCTTAAAGTGATCTTTCCACAACCACCAAACCCAGTCTCCCACTTTGCCACTTCCACCTCAATAGTCAAATAACCCCCTTTTGCAAATTCCTGGATCCACCACTGATATGTTTTACACTGACATTTTAGTGAAACACTCTAGTTACACAGCTAATGACTCTTGAGCTTTGAAATACCAGAATGGCAAACTATGTCTCTTAGTCTGGTCACAAACCAGATGTTTAAAATTACATTATGCCAAGGAGGAAGCGAATATTCAAGAGCAAGCTCTCAAGTGCATATTCTTTGACAAAAGCTGTTCTAACTAAATTCACGGGTTTTCTTACTGTTATAAGATAAACATCCCAGGTAAACTGGATCAAAGTATAATTATGTGCTAACTATAAGAAATACCTCACTGACTTTTGAGTAGAGTGAGAAGCAGTCATGGTTTAAAACATGATGCAGACAAGAGGCTAAAAAAGATATCACTTCTAAATTCCAACTAGAGTTAAAAGAAATCAGTAACAACTGATGACAAACAAAAAACTGCAATAGAAAATAATTCTGTTGTTTCTGTTTATTTATTAGCTAGAGTTAAAATCTTAACATGGATTTTTTTTTTACTGTAAACACAAACAAGTAAAATATTCAAGTTATGTAAATCAGAAGATTCAGGGTTCAGTTCCAGGCTAACCAGTCTCTACTAATCTAACATATAAAGAATCAGGAGTTTGGTAATGTATAATAAGTTCCAGTAGAAGTATTTATATTGCGTCAAGAAACACAGACAATGTTTTCATGCTTATTCCATGGTTTGTGGAGTAAATTTGGCATGAGTTTTGCAAAAGGATTTCAACATTGTAAAAGTATGGGTAGTCATGTGAAAACCTCCATTCATGTCAGTAATGGTAACCAACAAGAATTGGTAATTGCTTCCAACAAACGGTAACTAATGTCTAGTAAGTGTATCCATATCAGCTTACACGTGTAAATTTTCACAAAAAAATTGTTTTTCTTGAAATTATAGAGAAGTAAGATAGGCAGTTTTCATATTTAGTTTTTTCTGCACAAGTTTAGTGACATGCTATTAGTAATTCTCAAATTATTTTGAAGAAAAAATATGGAAAATGGGAGCAATCAATTAATTGATCGATTAGAGATTAAGTGAGAAAGAGTAGCATTTGCAAACTGTTAAAAATAATGGAACATTAAACATAAGTAAAAGGAACAGAACTACCTGTAGATTTCAATTTGATACATCAGACAGCATAAAGGACATTTTTGTGTCTGTGAATCAGGGGAAATTCATACTTTGGAAGTGCGAGACACTTTTAGTGGTTGTAATTTTTTATAATAATACCAATATTAAAACAAATTCAAATACTTTCTTCTTTTGCAGAAAATGGTATCAGTAGGAAGTCTGGCAGCTGGCACAGAGGTTTAATGCTGTGCGCTGCATTTCCCCTGGTACAGGGTTTGATTCCCCCAGTTCTCATTTGCCTGCTGTAACACCTTGAGCAAGCCACTTAAACCATTGCTTCTAAAAATGGACTGTGTCCAGTGAATCTATCTGTTCAACACATGGGCATGAGCAGGGCATGATCCTATTAATAGGAAATACAGTTATTTTATGTTTACATTTACCAGACAGCTTTCACGATATGCACAGCATGTTCATATGAGTTCTATGATATGCACAGTTTGTGTACATGTTTTTTACAATATGCACAAAATGTGTTTATGTTTTTTACAACATGCATACAATGTGTATATGATTTTCATAATATGCAGAGCAGAGGCATATGGGCAAACAGCTTTATTGTTGACAATATTCAGACATCAGTTTAAAGGGTAAAAGGACATGTTCATTGTAACGTGTTGGTTAAAATGTGTTATTACTATGTGATGAAACAAGCAGTAAAGGTTATTTAATAAAATTCAGATTACTGTAGACCAGACTTCAATGGGCAAAATCTCATAAAATATGGAAAATAATATTTTAATGTTCAATAAAAAAGTAGTAGAGGAGCGACCAAGGCAAAAAATTTCTGGATAAATGTCCGAACCAAACAAACAAAACTACAAGTCCGAATGACCTTTTCAAGCAACATTGGCCTATTCTACAGGTTGATCTGGATATTGAGAGTATTGTTGGCTGTAGTCCATCGTTCCTTTATAGGAATAGGATGAACTTGAAAAGACTGTTATGTACTGTGAGGCACCCATGTAATGAATGGGTAGAGATAGGTGTGACATCACCCTGTGGTGATTGTAATTTTTGTAGATTAATTAATATATCTGATGTTTTTGATCACCCTGATTTAAAGAGAAGGTTTAGTTTTAATGTGAATGCCAACTGTAGGACCACGAATGTGGTATACTTAGCTGAATGCGTCATATGTAAGTCCTTTTTTGTAGGGAAAACTAATAGATCATTATGTGAACGCATCAGAGAACATGTATATAATATATGTAAGGCTTCAGAATATAATGCTTTATCTAAGAATGTGTTAAGACATGGTATAGAGCATTATTTTATTTTCAGGGTGATAGATATTATCACACCTACTATTAGAGCTGGGGATATTCACAATCACACTGAATATAAAGAGTCGAATTGGATGATTAGATTGAGGGCTGATAGAGGTCATGGCTTGAATGAACGAGCCTCTATTAGACCCTTTTTGAGAAAACGGAGGATCCCCAAGTAAGCATAGGCTGTGAATTTCTTAGTTTTAATATGTTTTAGATTTTTATTTTGTTAAATATATTTATCTATTTTTGGGGTAGTTTTCATGTGACAATATATACGTATTTTTAGGTTAGTTGTACATAGATATTTTTAGATCTTTATCAGACTGTGTAGTTTCAGATTTATATTATGTCTTAATTTATGCCTTTAAGGATGATTGTTTCCTTGTTAGGATTGGTGGGTTTGAATTGATGGCTGCTTATATATACATTTTATTGGTTGTGTCTGTTTAAAGGTCTGAAGAAGCATCTATGTAAAAGCGCTTACCTTAATAAACTTTTAACGGACTTGTAGTTTTGTTTGGTTCGGACATTTATCCAGGAATTTTTTGCCTTGGTCACTCCTCTACTACTTTTTTATTGGTGAATCTGGATTTGTTACTTACTAGTAACGGAGCGTTTACCCTGTGGGTTGTTGCATCTCTTTTTTTGATAATACTACTTTTTTATTGGTGAATCTGGATTTGTTACTTACTAGTAACGGAGCGTTTACCCTGTGGGTTGTTGCATCTCTTTTTTTGATAATACTACTTTTTTATTGGTGAATCTGGATTTGTTACTTACTAGTAACGGAGCGTTTACCCAGTGGGTTGTTGCATCTCTTTTTTTGATAATATTTTAATGTTGCTATTTTGTGTAAAAAAAAAAGACACAAAAGGCATGATTTTATACATGTCATGACAAAAAGATAGAAAATGTACATTGCAGATTGGTTTGGGAAAGTGAAACTGTGAGGGGAGACTCCAAAATGGCTGTCATATGCAGCAGGATTCATGGAAGTCAATTTCTAACCTTTGTGACATGATATCACATAGACAGGTATCTCTGAAGTTAGCATTGGTACAAAACTGTGCACAATCATTTCAGGTAGTGAAATGAGATTCAAAGATCATTTGGGTACACGTTAAATTTTACAAGTTTTGACCACCAAAAGAGCTGATGGCTCACTATGGAATGGATAGCCAGTCTGTTAAGTTGTGGAATGAGATTTGTTAAAAAAACCCTCATTTGTAGCATTTATGATTCTAGTTTTCCATGCTTCATGTATAGAACATTAATAAAAACAGTACAAGATATGTACTATAAAATGAATAATAAAGATGTATACACATAAATGCATGGAGTAAGTGCAACCATTCAAGTAATCTAGCCAGTAGTTATGTTTCTAACCTACTGTTCATTTTTTAGCGCCTCGTGTCTATCCAAATTATTTTTCAGTATAAATCTAGAGGAAGAATAATCAAATGGTTATCTGAAGTAGCTTAGACTAAGATCTCTTATATGTACTTTTTTAAGTAGATCAAAGCTTGATTCATTAATAAGGGATGAATCAAGGGGAAAACTGTTGAATATAATATTGAAAAATCAAAAAAAATGAATGTCAAAATGGATATTTTCTAGTAGAATTATTTTAGACGTTACAACTGACCAAATGGATTTCTGTATTTCAGATCAGAAACATGTTCATATTCTGGAAGGCATGGATACAGAAACTGAATGTTGTAAGCTGTAAAAATTTCATAGTACAACTTTGTTATGAAACAAAGTAATGCTGTAGTTTAAAACAGTCTTGCTACATGTTCCATAACGGTTACAAGCTTGTTTGTTTAACCACACAGATAAAGTTATGAGAACCAGGGCAGTGATGAAAAAGTGTTGAAATATAGTCCATCAATCAAGGATGTAAATTATAACTGGAATTAATTTTTCAGAATACTGCTTCATGTACAAAATGTCTGTAGCTGTCTGCTGTGTTAGTCAGTCTAGTTTTTATATTATGTTTAATCGTGTTGCTGATCATCTTTTCTGAATAATAAATGTCTTGTTTTAAACTGCTTTGTATTTCAGTGGATTTGCTGAAGACTGATGGTAATAAGGAATCTCTTAACAGACACCAGCAGAGAGATTCCCTGCAAAACCATTCCAGATCTTTCAAAAAACCTCCTAGAGAAAGCAAGGGAAATCTAACACCTCTCTAAAAGATAGTGATGTATATAGAATAAAATAATAGTTTTGAGATTTTAATTGAAGAAAATAACTAGAAATTACAGGGATTTGCAGTGACATTAATTAAAACTGAAATTTAAAATGGACCTCTGTGGTGTGTTAATTAAAAAATGAAAAATGTATATAGACGCCAAGTGCAGAAAAGACAAACCAAAGCAGAAACAAGCAGCACCCCAAAGTCTTCAGCTCTTCAGTGCTTTAAAAGCGTTTAACTCTACTTGTGATTTGCTAACAGGTTTTTAATCAAGTTATTTTTAATAAAGAGCTGAAGAGCTGAAGACTTTGGGGTGCTGCCAGTTCCTGCTTTGGTTTGTCTTTTCTGCAGTTTGTGGTGCCATTTGTGTTTTTTTCAACAGTATAGACACCAAGTACCAGCATAAATATTGCCTATAAGGTTTGCTGGAGAAAATTAATTATGCAAGGATGTGTTGGGGGGGCATGCTAGATGTTACATGTCACAGTTTCTGCATACTGATTTTTATTTTCTATAATTCAGCAGAGGAAAAGCATATCTGATATGGAAGTGTATATAAGCTGGATTAATTGCAGTTACAGACTAACTTATATTTATGAAAAAAACTCAAAAATCAAGCTAATTTTCATCATGTACATTAAACAATCTCCCATCTTAATTTCTGCAACTCTGCATTTTTAAGAGTCACCATCTCCAAAACTTTCATGCAGTGTGACAGGAGATTGCTACCTCTATATTGCCCACAATTGCAAATGTCCCATTTGTTCTTGAACACTGGCACTAGTATGCATATTCCAGTCATCTGAGATATGCCTTTCTCTCCATACTGCTTCATCATATCTTTATCCTATATGCTGTGACCTCATCTTAGCCTGTTGCATTCTCTGACTTTTCTTTAGAAGTGTTCTTACTTCTAGGGTGAGCTCCTCCTCCTGTCATCATAGGTGATGGGATTTTCTTCATTCAGAAGCTGCTGGAAGTACCCCTTCCATCTGCCTTTGATATCTTACTGTGGACTGGTGAGCAGGTTGTTCTTAGCATCCCTTATGACTATCCTATTTTTTTTATGTCTTTGCCTTAAAACCTGATATACTTTCTCTGTGCCATCTACTAAGTCACTTTCCAAATGCTCGTAGAGTGTCTCTGATGCCTTGTTATTTGCTATTGCAACTCTTCTCATAACCTCTTTGTTAGCCTACCAGTATTCCTTCCTAGCCTGGTCGCTCACTGTCTTCTGAAGCCTCTCTCTCACACCACAATTCTGCACCATTTTTGTCTGTCCACCTCCTGAGTAATAAACTCTGGATCCTAAGCCAAGTGGCTTTCCCGCACTGCCCTTCCATCTTGTTTCCTAGATACACAGGATGTCCAGCCTCCTCCTCACCATTATGTCATCCACTTCCAAGCTCCATCTAGTCAGTGTACCTATACTGAGTGTAGCGAGTTTTAGGTCATGTTTGGCAGGCTGATTGGTTTTTGCTTAGACAGAGCTATCCTGGGTAACCCAACCTTATTGAACCAGGGTTGATGGGTTTTGTGGTGGGCACACATTCACCCTTCCTTCCATTAGCATGGGTTGCTGGCATAGGTTAGAGTAAGATGGCTTCTCGATCCATTTATCACCAGCAAATACCCTTGACATTAGTCAACAAAACGAAATCACCTAGAGCCTTATTTTACTCCATCTAGTGGCTAGCCCTGCACAGTGCACAGCCTGTGATCCATGTTCTCCTATCTTGAGGATACTGTGCACCACAGTGATCGGTCTATACAACTATTCCCTCATAAGGCACCATTTAAGTTGGTGCTGCAGTCCATAGCTCAGTTTTTGGGTGAGTTGGAGGAAATACTCAGAATGTTTTGGTTAGGTGAGAGGAACCCCAACGAAACAGGAACAACATGCAAACTCCATATAGACATTGGCCAGAGGTCAGGATAAAAACATGTACCTTGTGCATGGCAGGCAAAGACCTTAACCATTATGCCAGCTGGTCTAAGAAGGGAAAGTGATATAAAACAGAAAAAAAGAAATTAAAGATATCAAAATAGTTTATGCTCTCCATGATAACAGACAACAGCATTGTTTATTTTTAAAAAGATGGACATGCTAAGTATATCCTGAAAAGTAAATGGTTAAGTCAATGTGAATAAAAGAGATAACATAATGACCTACCATGCAAGTACAGAATAAGTAGTAATGTTACATGAAACATATTTATATAGAGCAGAACATTAAAGTATGATAGAAGCCTTCCTTTATGTAAATTTAGGTAATGAAGGAAAAGGGGGGAGGGGCAGTGCTACTAATCAAGAAAGGAATAGAAATGGAGAAAGAATCAAAAACAAATACATTTGGCAGATATTAACCAGGGGGTACTGTCAGGGTATTAGCATTTAGTCTCAATATATCTGCTCTCAAAATCTATAATTATGGACACTGACTGCATTATGAGGAAAATAGTGGCCTTTTAAAAAGTTCTGATAAGTGGAAGTGGAATTTTTTTTCATTGCACAGACATCTCAGGTGGTTGAAGTTGGAGGACTATACAGGGAGAAGTCAGTATCTTGTGAAATACATGTGCACTTTTGGTCTTCAGGATTTATCAACAATTTTTAGGAAGTTGCAGGGTTGGGAGGGTGGTCTAATGGTTAAGGTGTTTGCCTTACAACCACAAGGTGCAGGGTTTAAGTCTCACAAGGGATAATTGGCTTGGCTTAAAATCACTTGCAAGGGCAGTTCGCCTAGTAATAATCTATGAACCTATGGTTTCACTGGATAAAGTTTATATATCTAAGGAACAAAGTTGTTTGGTTAATACAACAGGACTCATCTATTAACAATATCAGACCATGCCCCAGTACAGATTGAGGCAGCATATACATAGTATTTTCATAGGCATTGGCATTTCCCAACACTTTTTTAAAAAATAAAGCTTTTGCTGTAAGGTTAGAGATGAAAATGTCAAAGGTTTTAGATGTGACACAAGTAAATATTAGCAATTTGTCAGTCATATGGGATGACTGTAAATTGAAGCTAAATAACCTTGTAGAAACAGAAGCAAAAGAAATGTGGGATGGAAGCCATTATATCAACAAGCTGTTTAAAAAGTTAAGGAGTTATAAAAACATAAAGTAGCATATGAAACTGAGTATTTTGAAAGACAGAAACAGGAAGCCAAGGATCAGATATTAGAAAAGACAGAGTATTAGTGAATGTTAGCAAGGGCAATACAAACTCTATTCTTTGAAACTAACTCTAACTATGAAATTACTTACAAAAAGGCACAGTCAAAAAAATAGAAAGAATGATAACAAAACATAGGAACCCGAGCAACGGGAAAATAGAAACTGCCTCAGACACAAATAATAGGCACTATAGGAAACGGTTGTAGTCTGTTATAAACATAGGAACCCGAGCAACGGGAAAATAGAAACTGCCTCAGACACAAATAGTCTGTTATAAACATAGGAACCCGAGCAACGGGAAAATAGAAACTGCCTCAGACACAAATAATAGGCACTATAGAAAATGGTTGTAGTCTGTTATATAATAATGATCCTGTGGTTGAAACAGTCTCAAGAAAATGAGATACATGTAAGAAAGCTAAATTTAGCTTTGTTAAATGATGAAGACAAAAAAGCTTTGACTGCCAATCTACAAACATAAAACATCAGGGATGTTTCCAGAGGCAAATGATTTATGTTGGAGATGTGATAGGAAGGAAAGGGATACTTGGGAACATTTCTTCTGGGACAGCTGTGAATTGCAGATCTACAAACACAACTTGCAATTAGTAATAAATAAACTTATGGCAAATTATTTCTTTGATTGTTAAAATTTCAAACCTATAAACAAAATTTGCTTTCGAAATAAACAAAATGATAGGATGCATTTTGGAACTCACCAGGGATTTATTATTAAATCAGTTTAAAATGACAAAAATCAAAGTACTTATACTGATATTAATACTAGCAAAAGAGATAATAATGAGGAAAAAATGGAAGACCAGACAAAAGCCCACAGCGGCTCAACTAAAAAAAAATATATATGCTGGAATTAAAAGAAATGGAAATGAAACAAGTATGTATGTATGTATATATATATATATATATATATATATATATATATATGGATCCCATTTGATCCAGCGAATTTACGTTTCATCAAAACGTAAACTTGTGACGTCAATTACGCGAAAGTGCATTTTTTTGAAAATTCACTTTCGTTTAAGAACATAATTAAAAATAAAAGAGAAATGAAATAAAAACATGCAGTTTGCATGTTAGTTTAGTTGTACATCAATGTTTAGTGGTGATGTACAACTAAAACTAGATTGTGGTACAGTGGGGATAAGGGAATATTCCCTTTTCCCCTCTGTAGTGGGATCTCGGAGTGAGAATATTAAAGTAGGGGGGGTGGGGAGCTTGCCCCTTTGCATAATTGTGTTTAGTGTGTGTTTTTTTTTTGGTTTAGGTTTTACACAAATGTGCATTGTCGAAAAAATGCACTTTTGCGTAAGTGAATTCGCGAATTGATGTTTTGGTGAAACGTAAATTCGTTGGATCAAAGTAGATCCATATATATATATATATATATATATATATATATATATATATAAGATTTTTATTAAATAAATGGAACATGATACTTATACGGAAAAGACAAATGAAACAAGTATGCATAGAATGACTGATAAGATTAAACTGATCAGTTAAGGCTACTAGGGTAGATAATGAAGAAATTGATTGAATTGTTGCAGATATTTTATTAAGTCTTGGACAGATTGTAAATAATTTCCTGTTTTATTCTTTTAACTTTGCAGCATTGTTCTTTTGAATAATTGTAAATCATAAACTAAACAAATGTGTCAGTGGGAAATTCTACTGTATATTGGGGTTGAATGTAATAATTTGGTTGGACAATAAGTTGCAGTGCATAAATAAATTAAAAAAAAAAGAAAGTGTGGCTTTCATTTCCTAGCCTTGCAAATAAATGAAATGAAAATGTATAAAGTACAGATGGATTTCTCATAATTAAACTATGCAGCAACCATAACACAGGGAGAAAATGAACCTCAAGGCTGGGTTAAACTGCAGGTGATTTTAGACTTTTCCTTTAATGACAGATAATTTACCATTAGAAACCATATTCTATAGCATCATATCATCCCATCAGAGCTGAAGGATGGTCAATGTGATTTTAGCCATAAGACTCCACACTTCTGTATTAAAAATAAATGCCAACAGAAATACTGGCATGTCAACAGGTAAAGAAAATATAAGTGTTAGAGCAGCTGATGACAGCCAGATGCACTGCCCTAGATCACTAACATGAAGAGACATTGAAAATGTAATGAAAAAATTTGTAAAAGGAGTGGATATTGCAGGAATAATACTTGGCACACAATAAAAATGAGGACACAATAAAGATTTCTTAAAAAATAAAAAAGAACAGTTTCACAGAGTGAGAAACATAAATGGTGCAGGCTTATAATAAAAAAAAACACAAGACACAAGACAAAGTGCTTCAAGATAGTATAAAGTCCACTTAACATCAATGATGAGGGACAAATGCTGTTTCCCAGTATGAATGAAATGTCTGAAAATTTTTGAAAGACTGTTTGTTGGGTCAGGCAGATATACAGCATGAAAATGCAATTCCCTTACAAATGTCAGCATTCCAAAGAAAACCATGGATTGACTTTAGCAGTGGCTATTATAGACCAGAATACAAATTAGTTGCTTTGTTGACTAGCAGAGTTTCCTTGTGTAGAACAGTTGTGTTCCATATCCTCACATATAGTCATGCCAGCTCTTAACAAAATGGAATTCCAGATAAGACAAAGACTAACAATGGTCCCACCTTAACTTAAAGAAGTCTCTGAGTTCTAAGGTACTGTCAGTAAAAAAGAGATTCCAATTTGGTCTCAAGCAAAGTATTAATGAAAACCTGTACCTCATGCAACATATCAAGAAGGAAATACAGTTTGCCTGGATTAAAAAAGACTGACACTGAAAACAGCAAAAGAACAGTATGCTGAAAGCCTAAAGAACTTCTGCATACCCTACTGCTGGAGCTATGCTAACAAGTCCACTGTTCGGTCACTCATTTAAAAGGAAGATGCCTACTGTGACAAGACCAAGAGATAGAAAATCACAATTTATCTGTATGTATTTGTGTACTGGCAGTGGGCAGCCTAGGCATGTCAAATTTAGTGTAATAAAGAGACAAATGATGCAAATGTCTAAAATATCTAACCCAGACACAGCGTATTATGATGAAATTAAGCATCTGAAGGACATATTTGAGGACAGGAGGTGCAAGGACATTTTTATTAATGGTATTATGGAAGAAGTAGTTGTACAGTTTCAACAAGTATATGTAGTATTTTTTTAAAGTTAATGAAGGGGAAGCAGATGAGAAAAAAAGTATCAACTGACTTGTTTTGTGAGGTATAGCATGCATGCCCATGCTTTGAAACAGGAAAAAAAGAGAAAAACACACAGGGGAACTCCAAATAGCCAGAACTTCTCACTTTAATCCAAAATACCTCATCAAATAAAAAATAAACCTTGTCTCATTAAATACTTTTAAAAACAGCCATATAATCAAAACCAATCACCAATAAGAAACTTTAGTCAAAAAGCTTAATATAAATACCAATATTTTACAATAAAAACAATAAAAATAATACTGTAAAACCATCTCACTCAAGTCATTTAATGCTAATAAATATAATATGCATTTTATATTCAAGCATTCAAGCTTGGAGGTTAGTTTGCAGTAAAAACTGGTCAATTTAACTCTTGCATCTCTAAAATATTATCAGAGTCTCCCAATCTGTTGTGATCCTTAAATTGTTTTACTGCAGAAAAATGTATATATTTGTAAAATTAACATAAGATTTATTATGTTTATACAGTGCATTTTTTTCATTCGTATTATGTATTGCATATGTAATTATAAAATTTGCTACAGCAGTTTCCTTTTAGATTTCCCAATATGCCTGTACTGTTGCAAGTAAAATAACCATGGCACCAAGTGTTCTTTTAGTGCTGGCACTTCTATAGAATGAGGAGTGCTAATGAGCCTGCACAGTTTACACATGCTGCAAGGAAAGATTTTCATTTGCTACAGCTGGTTTTGGTAGTCTTAGCCAGATTTTCCATTAAGGACTTTAGTTTGATTCCCTTCTTATTTATAAAGCTAGGACACATTCTTACTATCTGTATAAACTATGTGTTGCCCAATATCACTTTTAAGCTTACTTCCTTTTGTCTATGATGCTGATGTAATTGGTGTGAAGAATTAGCTGGTATTTGTTATTCAACATTGTAACAGCTTATTCATCGATCATCTCAACAAAATTCAATAGATACTATTTTTCAAAGATAAATTAGTAAGAATTTATATTTCATGATGACTCATAATCTCATTAACTTACATTACCCAGCTAACATAGAATAAACTTTGATCACATGTCTCTTGATGTACATAGGAAGATTACTGTCAAATGTAGATGGGACTTCACAAAAGTACTTCTGTAAATATTAGAATAAAATTTAATTTGTGATTTATCAAATGTGATTTGTACATAGTTAATCTACATGTTGTTAGTACTAAATGTTAATCTTAAAAATCTGTAATATCAATAATTTCATCTTCAAACTCACTGAACTCTTCCTGTGTACCATGCCAGAAGGAAAAAAGATAGCTATAAAGAATTAATAAAAATGTTTTTAAATCATCCATATTATAAGAATAGTACTCTTCCGATTCCACTAGAATTAGTTTAGCATCACTTGTGTGATAGAGATACTTATGACCACCCCCCTTTATCATTGTAAATTATCTGTTCAAAAATAAAATAAAAAAAAAAATAAAATATCACCTCCACTAATACACATAATACATTCAACTCTTTTGAACTAATAAAAGACTTTCTTGCAAGAAAATGCACTGTCTGTTCAAAAGGAATACATGTATATAAAAGCATGAGATCCTCAGTCACTAAAATGGCATTCTTATTGAGTTCTTCAACTCTAACCTCCCTTATTTTTTCCTAAAAAAGTGCAAATATTTTATATATAAGGATATAGTTTCTAAAATCTTTTTCAGACTTTTATCTAAATACAAGGGTAACGGTTTGGTCTTAGAAGTGAAAGCTGTTATAACTGGTTGAAAGGGAAGGGTGTTTTCATTTGTATAAATTTTTGGCTTCATCATAACAAAAATAAAATGATATACATTTAAATCAATGTAACTATTCATTACTAGGTCTTTAAAAAGGCATCAATTTTCCTATAATCATTATTTACAAAATATGCCATGTGTAATCATTTGTAGTTCTCAACATTATAGGTTCATAGGTTCATAGGTTGATACTAGGCTATCTGCCCAAGGGCATTTATAAGCCTAGCCAGAGTGTGTTTGGCTTTTGCCACCGTTTTAGATTAGTTGGCTGTGCCTCTGTATAGTGGGTCACAAAAGGTAGCCCTTTTAAGGTTAGTTTACTGTACCTCTGTCAAGCAGGGACAAAGAAGAGATCCCAGGGGTAAACTTACGATCTTCCCTCCACTCGTCAAGATTCTCTTGAAGAGGATCAGTGAGGGGCTCTGCCTAACATGGATTGGGATTTTGTTCCAGAGTGGGGGGAGCCTCTGGGATATGAATCTGTCCCTCCAGCATGTCATATTTATTTCTGTGCTGAGGTTCAAGTCCCTGGAGCATGTAGTGCTAAGGGATCTGGATTTCCTGAGGTGAAACATGTCCATTAATTCTGGGTTGGACATGGCTTTATACGATAGACACAGATCGCCTCTGAGTAGGCGGTACGCAACTGAGTAGAGCTGGAGTTTTTTTAGCCGAACCGTATAGGGCATCTGTTTGAGCCCCTTGATCCTCTTGGTGAGATACTTTTGGGGCCTTTCCAGTTGCTGAAGGTGTTGGGTAAGGTACATCTCAAACGGGGCATTGTACTCAATTATGGGCCTGATAAGTGATGAGTAGAGTGGCACAATGACCTCTCTTGATCTAGATGTGAACCCTTTCATGATAAGGTGGGCTATATAGAAGGTTTTTCTAACCACTTTGGCAACGTGATTGTCAAAGGAGAGATTGCTATCTACTTGGGTCCCCAAGTCCCTAATTACTTCTTCCGTACTTAATGGATTACCACCTATGTGGTAATTTGTGGGCACTTTGTTTTTCCCAAAGGGGATGACTATGCACTTTTTGGCATTTAGCTTTAGGCCATGGGTCAGGCACCAGTTATCTGTCTCTGTGAGACCCTTTTGGAAGATGTTTGTGTCAGCCGGGGAGTCGATTACAGCACCCAGTTTGCAGTCATCTGCGAACTTGGTCAACCATAGTCCACCCGTGTTAGCCTGTACCTCGGAGAAATATATACCGAACAAGAGAGGTCCCAGGACTGAGCCTTGTGGGACACCACTTGTAACTGGTTTAATGTCTGACATGGCACCTGCTATTCTGACCATGTGGGTTCTATCCCTGAGCCAGTTTGCAACCCATCTTATGACATGGGGTTGATATTTCAGCTGGTGAGCTTATTTATGATGCCGGAGTGGGGTATTGTGTCGAAGGCTTTTGCGAGGTCCAGGTAGGCTGTGTGGACTACCTTCCCTTCATCTATGGCTTTGGTAACTGTTTCAAAGAAGTCAACCAGGTTCAAGAGGCAAGATCTGCCCTTAACAAAGCCGAATTGGGTAGGATCCAGTGTCTGGAGGTTCCCAATGTCTTTGTTTATGATTTCCATGATGATAAGTTCCATAGCTTTGCAGACCAGGCTAGTCAGGCTTATAGGGTGATAGTTACCGGGGTCTGTTGTGGCACCACCTTTGTGGAGTGAGACTACTGTTGCTGTACACCATGCCTTGGGTACATATCCTGTAGTAAGGCTGAGATTGAACAGTGACTTTATATGAGGGTTTAGTTCTTCTTGGAGCTCATTTAAGATGCAGTCCGAGACACCGTCTGGTCCCATTGATGCTGTGTTTTTTGCTTTGGAGAGGGCAGCTCTCACCTGCACATCTGTGATCTCAGGAAGGCTACACTCTGTTGGGATAGACATTTGCTCTTTTGGGGGGGAAGGGGGAGAGAAGTTTGCACTGAACCTTTCTGCCAGGATGTAGGTAAAGCAATGGCATCTGTATTTCTAATGTTCCATTATTACAAGTTTGGTCCTTTTATCTGTTTTCATAAATCAGCAATCATTGTATGGACAGTGTTCACTTAAGACCAGACTTTGACAAAAATCTAAATTAAAGAACATCTTGCTCGGGCAACTTTCTAATAGTCGTCCAATATCCCTTTCACATAAGGACTGGAAATTGTACTAATTAATGGAGGTTTAAAATCTACTCCTTTTTTTCTAAAACTATTTGTTTTGTGTTCCAAAACAGGAATGCACCCCTTCAATAAAAAAATAAATAAATGTAAAAAAAAAAAAAAAAAAACGATTTAACTTACAGATGTTTACCAGTGTCTTAGCAATATGTGAGTATATCATGGGAGCAAACTTCAAACTCTGTTTTGTTAATTTGATTTGGAAAATTAGGTATTGCTTAAGATGTATCTACGAATACTTCAATGCCACTTTCTTCTGTATCTGTGATCACTGTCTCTGATCCTGCCACTGAACATTCCTCAGACCAACTTGTACATATCAAATGTTTCAGCCTGAAAGCTGACCGGTGAAACTAAAAGATATTCCAAGCCAAATCCTTCCTCTTAGTGTAGTGAGCCTAATGGATCATTGCTTAGACGTTTTTTTATCATGCTGAATAAGCTGTAGGGAAGTTGAAATATCCCCACTGTAGGTCCTAACACAACACACTTTCATCCTCATTCAAAGTGCTTCCTACAATCCTGCCTTGATTAAAAGATTCATTTTTCTTGGAAAAGAGCTTGTTTAGAAACATTATATATGTTGTGGTAGATTCATACTCAGTCTTTTCTCAAACTATTTTTTGTTCTATTTTAATGTTTTTCCTTTTTTCAACTCCCTCAAGTATTGTTTTACTGAGAGATGTTAGCCAAAAAATCGGTAAGCTTCTAAGTACTGTCATTAATGCTGTTAACATCATTATATATTAGTCTGCCATCCTGGACTCATGTTTAACCAAAATACTGATTAATTCTAAGCCCACATGATTAAAAAAAATGCACATAACTCAGCACTCAAAGGTTCATTTTCACACATGCCAGATGGAAATTTATAAATCCTTAAACTTCTAAAAACTTTTTCAGACACAAGACGTTTATAAAAATATACATTTTCATGTCAATGACATAGTCAAATAATTTCTTTTCAAAGTCCTTAAGCAAATGTTCAAGATTCTGAAATGTGCTGATGTGCTGTGTAGAACAGAAATGGCCAACCCAAATGGTTTCAAAGGAGCTTGTACAGTATATTCTACACTTCTAGGTTCCTAGCAGCTTGTATCAGTTCTCATAGAGGACACAGGTAAAGCTATTTCTGCAAATAAGTCCTTTGACGTGGGCTAGAGTGCTAAAGGTAACAAATATCACTGTGTCACCTTACTTTCTCATGAAAAAGTTAATGGAGGAAGGAGAACAATTGGCCCAATCCCCTAGGAAATAAACTACTGGGAAATCTACCAGAAAACTCTTGCAGCAAATCTATGATCACACATATGCAATATCTAGCAATTGTGAAAATAATGCATCTTAGAAACATAGAGAATTTTATGTTTGTGTACATTTTAACAGCAAATGTCATGTTAATTTTCATTCAGAGGTTGCCAACAAAAAAGGCCACAGGATGTATTAGGCCTTTGAAGAGGTGTATAAGGATCTGAGGTTGCATTAGCAAAAGAGAAATTGGAAGGCCCAAATACATGTTTGTCCTTTCCAGACACTAAGACTGGTGTAACACAACAGAGCCATCTCCCATGAGAAAAGCATTGCTGGGTGCAGTGCCATGCAATAAGATAATATGAAATGGCTTTTACACATTGTGTGCATGATGATTCCAGCAGGGAGATCATATACAAAGTGTCTAGAGGCAAAAGATTCAGGAAGCACCAAACCACAACCCAGGATAGAGGTGGCAGAAGAAATGAGGAAAGACTTTAATGTATGGCTTATGGTTATACACTAATAAAATTAAGTGATGTAATGGTAGATAGCAAGGGTCTATATTAGAACATCGAAGTGTCAGGTCTTCGAATGTTCTAATATCGACACCTAGTAACCGAAAGTTGAAAATAGCGAATTTTTAGATAACCGAATTCTTTCCTAGGGAAAGAATTTGGTTGTCCGTCATTGTCGCTTCGCTATTTTCAGCTCTGCAGTGGAAGGTTACGGTTGGATTCAGGTAAGTGTGCGATTGTGTGGACGTGAGAGTTAGGGTGGGATAGGTGATTTAGGGTTAGGGCGCGGGTGAGGTGTGTGTGCAATAGTGACGGACCTTAGGGTTAGGGTTTGGGTTAAGGTAAGTGGGTAGATAGTGGTGTATGTACAGTTTAGTGTAGGTTTAGATGTAAGATTTTAGGTGTATGTGTGTGGATTGCTGTGTGTTTGGTGTGTTTGTGTTGTGAGTATGTGTTTTGGAACAGCAAATTTTTCCCTAGGAAAAAATTCGATGTTCTAAATTTTCAGTCTTACAAGTTTTCGTTTACTAAGTGTCAATATTAGAACATTCGAAGACCTGAAACTTCGATGTTCTAATATAGACCTGATAGCAACAGGTAGAAAGGAAGGACTTTTCACAGATGCAGCAGGGGATCTTGGTTTAGCAGTATTATAAAGGCTGCTGTTTCAGTCAGCACTGGCCACAAAGTAAAGAGACAGATAAAGTAGAAAACATAACAACTGAAGATTTTTCCCACGGGCAGTTGTATTAAAACTATGAAGGAACAGATGAAGGAAAACAGTGGTGTCACTCAGGTCAGGCAATATGTGTTATGCACACAGTGACTAAGCTATTAGAGACAAGGAGAAACAGATGATATCTTATACGGCATCTTATTGTACGGTGCACGTAGAACATAACTATCAGAGCACAGTACATCATGGGCTTTGATAGCTCCTTAGCTGTCTCGCTGTCTCAGTCAGTGTGCCCATTTCAAAAGGTTTGTACCAGAAGCAGCAGAGTACACCCCATCAACTATGGACAGCCAGGAATAGACACAGTTAGCGTGTTTGTTGACACCATGCTTTCAACTGTTTTCTAACGCAGTACTGTAGACAGTCCTTTATCTGTATTCAGTAGGTAAGAATGCACATGCATAGGAACATTTAACCCCTCTACATCACACTTATATTGCAAATAAGTTTATTCAGGCATGTATTAGTATATTTACATAAGTAAAGTCTGAGTATTACAATGTCAATTGTATCTTTTGTCAGAATCCTTGCATGAAAGCCAAAATACCAAAGGATTTCAGTTTTCTCCCAACACAACTTTCAGTTGCAGGTGGTTGTGTTGTACCCCCATACTAAGTGTACTGACTCTGTGGCTTCAAGTAATTTACACACACACACATGCACGCATGCACGCACACATACACGCACACACACACACACACACACACACACACACACACACACACACACACACACACACACACACACACACACACACACACACACACACTAGCATTAGAAGCAGCATTCACTTCCTGGAATTCTAACCTTCATGTAAGCATTTTGCCATTGTCAAAGCCTAGACAATAATCAGTTAGCTAGTGAGATAATGCTTTGGAACAGGATTCCAATTTACATTAGGCAGAGCCCCTCACTAACACTCTTCAAGAGAAACCCTGACGAGTCGATAGGAAACAGAAAATTTACCCCGGGGATCACTGCAGTGGTTCTGCGGGACAGAGGCACAGGGAACTAATGGCTCTGCTGGACCGAGGCACAGGGAACTAATTTAAGGGGGCAAGGAAAGCCAACACATTCTGGCTAGGCTTATAGATGCCCTCGGGCAGATAGCCTAGTACTTACCTATGAACCTATAACTGTTGCTGCTACTTTTAGCAGCACTGCAACACTAAGAAAAGAAAAGAAATGTCTGACATACAGAATAAAGAAATATACATACAGTGTCAGAAATGTACAATAGAGCATAGCTGCAGTAGCTCCATTGTTGCTTTTGTAAATTTAATGTACAGTTAATCTCATTATTGGGTCTGATAAAACCAAAGCCACAGACATCCACCTCAGTAATAAAGAGGAGTGAAGTCCTGCCTTTGATCCAGATGACCCATGTTCATTTAGCAGCACAGGAGCTGGAGGAGATAAGCAACCATTGCTGGTTCAGCCATCCTGCGAGGAGGGTGGTGGCGTGGGACACCTAAGGGGAGTACTAGGTGTTACTTCTGCACAGCACAAGCCTGCTGAGCACATACCATCAAGCATTTCTTGCACATGGCAGCCCAGGGAGGTGTGTGCCTGTGTGCAGCATGTGTGTATATGTGAAGGCATGCACGAGTCCCTGAAATAAATGGCAATCGCAAAGCTTGAGGGAGTAGCCATGGATTTTATCATCCCTTGGGAAGAGGGTGTTCATTGGGCCCAAACTGGTCTGTTCACTACTTCCTGACTATTTTCACAACATGGTAAGCCATCAAGCCAGGAAATAAACAGCCCATAAGACTATCCTCCAGTTTGTAAATGCCCAGCTCGCACCCCAGGGGATAAAAATGCAGATGATAATATGAAAGAAGGGAATCCATTGAGAAGACTCAGTGGATGGGGAACAAAGGGTCAGAGTTTGTTGCTGCTGCTAGGTTTGTTTGTGATCTTCAGGACTACTTACTAACTTTTATAACAACTGGCCATTTCATACAGATGTGACTCTTCCTTTTTACACCACTTTGTCCTCCATTAGCTCTACCACTAGCTTGCATATTAAACTAGACCATCAAATCAAAGCCTGACAAAGTGTCAGAGGGCTGCTGTCCACAAAGTCTACAACTTCCCTTACTAATGCTATACAGACACCTCAGTGGAAATATATTCTTTTTAGGGGGTTTGTATTCCTTCAGTGCTACCAGGCTGCAAACTCCATAAAATGGCATATTCAGGATTATGTCGCTGCACCCCTTTCCAGAACAGGGCTGGGTTACTACTTGTTCTTCCCTCTCCACTCCAGATATTTGGTAACACCAATTCATTCCTGTGACACGCCACTTACTTTTTCCTAATACTCAGTCCTACAGTCTGGAAACCTTTTGATATACTCAGAATAACCGCTCCTCTCACAAAGGTGCCTTTAGTGAGAATACATTTTCATCACTAGGCCCACACACTGGAATGTTCTCACCTTATGAACTCTGCAGCTCTTGATACCTTTCTCATTAATCTTTACTCTCACTTGCTACTATAGTCTTGTTTCTGGTTTACTCCTCACCAGCTGACCCTTGCCTACCATGGCACTATGCCTGTAAGTGCCTGATAAGCCATGCTTACTTGATGCTGTTATTTTTTTAATTATCATTTCGTCCCATTATCAGCCTACCAGTCTGGATCTTCAAGTGGCTTAGTGGCCACTGTGTTCCTCCATCCTATACAAATAAAGTACCTCTTATAACCACATGAGAAGTGTATTCTCACTCTATAACAAGGTTTTGCATCACTGAAGCCTTCACCTTTGCAAGACCAGTTGCATGGGTGAAAAGAGAACACTAAAAGTCGATCATCCTTGGCTTGTTTGGTATTTTTTCTGATGTTGTTATAGCCACTCCCTGTCTGCCACCAAGCATAATGCAATGCCGGATTACAGTGAACCCAATCTGGGCATCTGCTTCCATATAATCATGCTGCTTAGCTAGAGCATTTACACATTTTGAATGGCCTCAAGGTCCTAAATGCCAAGTCAGTATGGAAAGAACTTCCACACCTTCCCCAGGTGGCAGTCCATAATTTTTTACCTTTTCTCAAAGTAACTGCAAACTCAGAGATTACTGTATTAAGGAGCAGTGGGTATTGGTGTACAAGCTCCCCCCCCCCCCATGGGGGTGTGGGGACTCCCCCAATGATCATCTCTAATTTTAGACAAACCCTTAATCTTTGATATTAATGTGTTTATTTACTAAGCACTGTACTATAAAATAACACATTAGAAATCAAATAGGCTGAGAAAACAGTTAAAAAGTTAAAATGGAATAAAACAGTTCAAATAAATAATATAAAAATACAGCCAATACAGATGTTAATATAAATGGCTCCTTTGATGGATTTTAAAACAACTCTCATAAATAAATAATATCCAAGGGACCACCAAACTGAAGCCACTCTGTTATTTGCTCAAATTAATAAAAACTGTAGATTCAACAGAAATAGTCAGGTAAGCAAATGGATTCCTTCTTGATGTTTGTAAGTAAATGCCCATTTGTAATTTTCTGAGTTTAAATGTTTGCATGTAAAACAGAATCTTTGATATTTTGGGATATATATATCTGATGAGTGCAACACAATAATTAATTTTTTTTCTTCAGGAGTACCTGAACTCTGCAGTATTACTCTACAGGAAGGGCATGCACAAATAGTGCTACTTTAGGACAACAGCAGCACATGCAAATATTATGGCCAGTTTTCAGTGGCATGCAACAGTTTGTCATCTCCCAGATGTCATCCATGTTATGCAGTTCACAAAGTGACTACAAGCAAAGATTCAGAATGGCATTTAAAATGTCAGAAAGATTTTAAAATATCATGTGGCCATCATGTAACTATACCTTGACTGGTAATCTTGGTTGTAGTATAAATGCTCTCCATGATGTCAGCACCTACAAAAGTTAATTAAAAGTGATGATTAGTATGTCAGCTTTGTCTCAAAATAAGCAGAAACAACTAACTTTAAAACAAATTGCATTATTCGCGCATATGACTATCCCTGCTATGTGATAACTTCATTAAGACAACTTTCCATCACAAAAATTATGCAATACCTCCAAGGATAGTTGTAATGTAGTATCCGTAATATATATAATGGAGAAGGAAAAGGATGTTAAGGAATGTTGACAATTTGCATTTATTTGTGTTACACGCTTAGATCCATTTTACAGCAATTCTTACAGATACGTAATGCTTATGTAGCTCACAATGTACTACTAATGTTAGAAATAATATATTAAACCTGAAATATTTTCTTTGTGAAAACCCTAGGCCATACTCTATCGACGTCAGCCAGTAAACAGATGAAATATTATGTAACTTTGTTCGAATAACAGCTGCCACAAATTCTACTAATTTATTTACAAATAACAAGATATCCTTTACAAACCAAAATGCGATGGATCTCCACACATACAATGGGATCACCTCACTGCATTCAGAAAGGAGTTTTGATTTAATTTTCCACTATGGTTGTACAGAACTTTAAGCTCTCACCTCTAGCAACAGCCAGAAGAGGTGGCTTATTTACCATGATGGGTCTGTGATAACCATACTGAATAAGAAAACACTAAAGATCTATTGATCAGAGCACAGGTCAACATGATTTTTGCCAGCAGGTTCTATGTGGAATTTCTAAATGATAGGCTGATAATTCATTCAGCAAGCAAAGATATATAGAATGGATTTGACTTATTCCTCCATATCAGATGCAGAGGATTAGATAAATGTTTTCAATTGGTGAGATGTTTATTGTCTGGTCAGAGGAAATTACTGGTGACTGGTTGCTCTCATGAGGTGCGGACAAGTTTTTTGTTACACATATCACGCTACTTCCACAAAGGTGGCAAACAAGATCTGATATAGTTAAGGGAACAGAGGGATTATGGGAGGGAAGATTTCTTAAAGGGTCTGAAGGCTGGAACACTCTCTCTGCTGGATCAGATCTAAGTGGTAGTTCTAGGACCCACATGTCAGATAAGATGGACAGAATGAAGAGAATCCCTAGATATGACCTTCAGAAGGTCACAGAAAAGATCTTTGTTTGCTACCTCACTGCATTGGCTGTATTTATAGCTGAGGAATATTGTGTTGGTTTTGAGGAATGCGTCAGTAATATACTTGTGAGGAACCACTTACAGATGGTTCAGTAGTTCTTTCAAGAAGTAAATGGTAAAAATGTGGCAGAGATCATTATCTGCAAAAAAGCAACAGGACTGTGTAAAGTGTGAAAGTGATGTCTAAACATGCACTTTATCTACAGTAAGAATAGTAACCCTAGAAGTTACAGCCTGTATCTTACAGTTTTCTGATGGGTGCAGGAAGCACTGTAACTCACCAGTTTGGTATGCTGCGAGGCATCTTTAAATACAGCACCCATAATATGACTTTAACAATTCCCTACAGAGTATGCTGCCAGACATATTGGGTGAGCAAATGGGTGTAATGAACAAAAACATTTTTTTGAGCAGGGATACAGAATCTGAATTGCCTAGACATAGGCCTATTACATTTAATTTGCTGCCAAAAAAAGCAAGTACTAGAAAATGGAAATCAAAATCTAAACTAACTTGAAGTAGTGAATATTGTAACAGAGACAAAAAGAACTGAAAGTGGGAATCTTTAGAAAAGGGTGGGAGCAAATTACATAGAAAAATGGAAATTATGGGAACAAAGCATGCAGAATAATGTTTTGGAGGAGGAATGAAGTTTGAGAAGGTAGGAATTGATCAATTCATGTAATGTTAGACTGATGATAATGTATAAAAGCGTGTATTTAATGTATAATGTTTGTAATTGTGAACATTAACATGGTTTGTTTTTATTTATATAAATGTATGTATAGATCTTAAGGGATAATTTAATAAAGGTATAAAAAAGACAGCACCCATGACATTATTATGATTCACATTATATGCCTCATGCCCTGCAAAACATTTTAAATGATGATACCCATTTCCTGAAATCTTGCTCTTAAGGGAAAATCTCCATTCCACAATATGGTTAACAGTGTAATTTTCTCAAGTAGTCTGCTTAGGTCTGGATTTAGTCTAGATTATACAATAGCATCCATTTCTTAAGATTTTAATATGAAAATTACCTTTATCCATTGTTTTATGGGCTTGACGGATAATATCTGAAAGAGTAAAGAATCATTATTCCAAGTACCGTAATATTAAATGTGGGGCTCCCTTGGAAATGTACAAGAACTGTCACCCAACACTTTGAAATAGAAAATGTAATTCAAAAAATGCAAGTCAAAAAAATATATATTATTACTTGAAACACACACGCACACACACACACATGCATGTACACACTGAGACTAACTCTGAGATTGCTGTGCCTTACAAGAGGGTGAACACTCTAAGATACAACAGTCTCAGACTTAGTATATATTCCCCCAAATTCATATCTGCAGTTATTACAAAGATTAAAATTAAGAACGTTATAGAAGCAAGGAAACACTCTGGTAGATCCACTAAAACACTTTATTGAGTGCTTTCGTTGGCATTCGCCTCACAACTTCTTCAGAATACAATCTAAAAAATAAACCTCCATTAAGTACATAACCTAGTATGTCACATGTGACAGCTAAAAACTTCATAGGCTAATAGGACAAGCAATCAAATCCTAAACAATGTGCATAAAATTGTACTAAAATTAACCAGAACGGAGGTAGGCAACAAATAGAAGTTCTTAATTATATACTATATACCCAGAATTAGTTGTGACCAATAAAGCTTCACACATGAAATTCAGAGTTAAGTTTTAATAAAACAAGAAATAGATAACATATCATTTAAGCCAGGTTTTTGTGTGACATTACATCTGAGCTGCCATAGCAGCTGCTTGTATTCAAGGAGAAGGTCCATTGGCCCTCCCCTACTGCCATCTTTTTCTACTTGCACTAAAACTGAAAACTTAAAGTGATGTTGTGGAAACTCAATAATGTGCTTGGCCAGGGCATTGTTTAAATTGCCCTTCCTCATATCATATAAGTGCTGGTAAATATGTTTGTTCAAACTGTTTATCATTTTGTCAGTATAAAATTGTTCACATGACTAACATATGGCAATATAAACTAAACACATACTAAAACAGTTGAATTTTTGTTTCAGGTAAACATTATTGTATCTCCTTATGTTAATGTTGTTGGTTTCAATAATAAATGGACACTGTGGGCAACATCCACATCTACTCATTTGTCCTTTTACCACATCTGATCTATTCCTTTCCAACAAGTTCTTAATACAGGAATCTCTCTTATATACCACACATGGCTTTTCCCCTATTTTTGAATTACAGTTAATGTCAGTTGTTAAAATTGTCCAGTTGTTGAACCGGACATCCCTAATGTTGTAAAACAGGAGGTTGAATGGCATCTGAAAAGGGTCTGGTTCTATTCCCTGAGTGTCAGTTGTTGTAATGGTGTAATCCCCTAATGAGGTTAAGTCTTGTGTGACTCCTAACAGTGGAAAAAAATGTCCACTTAATCTTTTCTCTCTCACTTCATCTAAAATTGGGTCTACAATGGGACCAGGGTACCCCCGTCTGGTAAGCATCATCCTTAATTTGTCCATCTCATCAATAAAGGTAGTATATTCACTTACCATTCTAGCCAATCTAACTCCCTGTCCTTTTACCAATGATTTTTTCTAATGTGTGGGATGGCAACTGTCAAAATGTAATAAAGTGTGTGAATAAGTAGGTTTCCTAAACAGGGTTGAAATAAATATGTGGTTAGTGTTGTCTTTTTGTATAGAGATATCTAAGAAATGTTTAACCTCTAAATTGACCTCCATAGTAAGTTTTAGGAACCCAGTACTTAAATTCAAAAAGTAAAAAAATTGGTCCAATTGTTCATGTGTACTATCCCAGAATATCAATAAGTCATCCAGGTACCTAACATAAAATCTGCAGTGTTGGAATAATGCACTTTTGAATACTATGTTAATTTCCCACTATGTAAGGACAATGTTCGCAAATAGGGGGAAACATGCCACCCCATTGCAACTCTCACTTTCTGCTTGAACAATTGATTCTCAAATGTGATGAAGTTGTTATGAAGAATTAACTCCATTAATGTCCTATACATAATTACCCTTGAATGACTGTGTGAGGTGTTAGTACACAGGTAATCATAAAATATAATGATACCCTTGTCGTGGGGGATAAATGACAACAAAACTTTGATGTCCATGGTTATGAGCATGAGGCTGTCCGAGTACAAATTACATTTTATTTTTTTTAAGACAGTCCCAGGAGTCCTTTAACACATTTGAATGTTGGTCTAACACATGTTTAAGGTGAAGCTCAATAAATTTCGCTAGATTGAACGTTTTGAGGCCTTTGCATCAACAATTGGCCTCAAAGGGGGGGGGGGGTCAACCATAATTGTATGTATTTTCGGGATGCCAAAAATGGTAGGGATGCAAGGATATTTTTGTGTAAGAAAATCATGTTCACTAATGGTGATTTGGTTGTTAAATAATAGATCATTCAGGGAAATATCAATGTTCCTGTATGAAATATTGAATTCATTTACCGATGCCTCGACATAAGAATCACTATAAAGATGTGTCAGCATTTTGTCAATGTAAGCATGTTGGTTCATAATAACTAGTCCCCCACCCTTGTCAGGTTTCAGCACCCTAATGGAGCTCCTGTTGACAATTTCATTAAGTAGTTCTACTTCCTCTATGGAAAGATTTTGTGTACATCCATCTTTTTTTAGTGTGGTGTAACTTTTTGATCTGCTCCATACATAATTTTTCAAATACATGTAGTGTGGGGTGCTAGGGTGGGTTGAATGTACTATTTTTTTTACACCCAGTTGTAATCCTGTCATTATTATCATTTTCAAAATATAATCTGAAATTCAATTTTCTTTCATACAATTTCAATTCAAGTAGTGAGCTTTCTACTCTAGATTTTCTTGTTAGCACAAAATGTAGGCCTTTCTGAAATAGGTGACAAACAGATGGTAAGGGAAGATACGAGTGATATATGTAACATTGTCACCAATGAGCATGGTGACTTCAAGATATATAATTTTAGCGATGTAGACATTAATGAACAGTGGGCCAACCTAGAGAGATTCCTGTATTAAGAACTTGTTGGAAAGGAACAGATCAGATGTGATAAAAGGACAAATGAGTAGATGTGGATGTTGCCAGAGTGTTTCCTTGCTTCTACAACTTTCTTGGTTTTACTGTGTTTTGAAAGATTAAAATTACTGTCTTCAGAATTTCAGGAAGCAGTCAGAGTGTAAAATGTTGATAAAGCAAGATGACATTGTCATCAGTTTCTGCCTCTGCTTGGGTCACCCAACAGATTCTAAATAACTGCATATGTCTATGAGATCTCAGTAGAAGAAAATCTGTGTGCATTGCCTGAGAGCAGGTGGTCCGTGACTCTAGAAAAAAAACTTTATGCAGTCAGAGAGTCTACTGAATGTGGGATCCTAAGTTTTAAGACTTAGTGTCAAGTCAGACTCTGGTTCTTAGAGGAAGTATAGTGCAGGAAGTAAGCAGTCTGAACGTTATCACAGAAGAAATTTTGACAATGAAATACTTAGTCGAAAGGTTCTAAAACTGTCCCATCTTTAATGAATTTAGATGCTTATTGAAAAAACATCTGAAGAACCAGTACTAATTTCAGAATGATAAAGAGAACAAGCCTTGTAGATGTCCCAGCTGGCATTGTTTTGGCTATCGAAATGAAGATGTTCTAGGAAGCTGCTGAGAATTGCCTCTCCCCCATCAATACTTGTAAATATTAACAATAAGTGTTAGACAGAGCTGAAACAGGGAACACCAGCAAAGAAAAGGTTTAATTCACTAATGGCAAGGTTAATATTTTTTGCCCAAATGGCAACAAGTAAATAGATGGCATTGAAACACATTTCAGCATCGATTCTTGTTTGTGTCTCAGATCAATAGTGAATTCAAAAGTGTCATGGAAGATACCATACTCATTCAGGAAACTGTGGCATTCATCATGTGCACTGATTTATTCCATTCATTTTGCTGATAGGACTAATTACTCATTGGGTTTTGCCCTTTTTACAGAAAAGCTATCAGAGTATACAGTTTTAAACAAATATACTAATACAGTTAGGTGTAGTTGTTAGTAGTACATAATATGTTTTCCATTATTTAAAAAATACTATTGTTAAGAGACTCTGTGGGTAGGAAGCATTCATCCTTAAGGCTAGTGCATATCTGTGCTCTGTCTAGCAGCACAGTTCGTAAACCAACAGGGCCCAAGTCTTTGTGACTGACCGTCATCATTTTGTGACACCTAGTTGTGTGATAATGCATTGCATTGCAAAGCATAAGCTTATCAAATAAGTTTACTGCAGGAAGGAAATTGTGTTTTCCTTGAAGTATGGTGACCTCTTGAATTATAATATTAACAGAACTACAGGCGGGGGCAAAATGCATTTTTAAGTAAGTGTTTAAATTAAAAGTAAAAAAAATGTTATTTGTAATTAAATTGGATTATATCCTATTAGACATCATTCACCTATACCCTCCTTCCATCTTTGCAAAGTACCACATTTTAAAGACAATAAAAAAGTAAAGCTACAGAGAAAAGATAATAGCCAGATAAAGGAAACGTAAGGAAAGACTTTAATTTACAATCTGATATACCTATTGGCTTGCTTAAGTTATAAGGATAAAAAAGAAAGTAGAAGTTTTCTGTTACAGTCTTTTGATTTTCTATCACTGTAGTGTCCTCTCTTATGAGTACGTTACCTGTTGCATATCGTAGTTCTTATTTTGCCTTGAAGTTTGTTACCTCTATTTTACATTGAGCTGTGTACTTATTTATTTTATTTATTTTACATTTTTTACCAGGAAAGTCCAACTGGACAGTATTTGCCCATTTTCAGTGGAGGCCCAGGGAGGCAAGCTCCACATAGTACATTTTGATACAAAATCATTCAAATACAATAAACTTTTTGATACAGAAGGCATGCAACATAATAACAAAAGCATGGTCGTTTCTAAAAGTTCTCTACAATAATATTCATGTGGTCCTTTAGAAGAACGTTTAGGCAATAGTAAAAACAAAACCAGCTAGTTTCTATAGTTCTGTACAAAATATACAACTAAGTCCTTTTTGAAGAACATTTAAGCAATATACAAAAAGTAAAATACAGGTTGATAATGTAAGATTATGATACACTTTGAGACATCAGATCTGTTGCTACAAGAGAAGTTTATTGTGTAAAGCACCATTTCTGGTGATCAGTGAAAAAGGACTGGGTGTTATTAGATTATTCGGGGTGTTGACAGTTACATATCCAAGACTTGGATAGATAGGACTTCAGCTTACTTTTGAAGTTGGGTTTGTTGTTTTGCATCCTAATTTAGTTGGGGGGGGATTCTAGACTTTGATAACTACACTTGAGTAGAGGGAGTCACCAGTCATATATTTGCTTTTGGATATTTCTACTAAAATTTTGTTTGTGGACCTTAGTTGGGGGTTGTTGTTGTAGGGATTAAGGAGGTCTACTAGGGTGGTATTTTATTGGGGTGGTATACTATTTGGAGCGCCATGGTAAGTTGATTGAAGATCAGTACATTAAGTAGTTCCTGGGCATTTTCTTGAAGAATTTGGAGAGATGGAGCTGAGCAGATTAGGGTGGAATCGTTGGCGTATTGTACCAATTTTGTGTGAATTGTGGCTGTGTGTAGGTTGTTTGTAAATAAGGTGAAAAGCAGGGGTCCAAGTATAGACTCCTGTGACACACCTAGGGTGACTAGGAGGAGGGGAGATACAGAGTACATCCATTTTACTGCTTGCTGGCAGTTGGAAAGGTAGTCTTTAAACCAGAGCAGGGTGAAGTATCAAGACTAAACTCAGAGAGGACAGTGAAAAGTTTGATATGAGAGACCGTATCAAATGTTTTAGGTCTAGTAAAAGAGTTGACAGTAGATTTCATAGGTTCCATTGCTGATTGACAAAGTTGGTAAAACTGATGAGGACAGTGGTGGTGCTATGGTGTGGGTGGAATCCATGTTGTGTCTTAGCAAGGAGGTTGTTGGGTAAGAGGTAGTTTAGTATTTGTGACTGAAAAAATTTTTCCAATATTTTAGACAATGGGGAGAGCATGGCGATTGGTTGATAGCTCGATAATTCTGTTGCGGTACCACCTTTATGTAATGGAATTATGTGAGAGATTTTCCAGAGGGGAAGGTACTGATTGCTCAGCTACAGATCTGTTAATTAGAATAGAGACAGTTTTTAGCAGCAATCCGTAAGTATGCAGCTGGGAGTTTGTTGATTGCTAGGATAGTAAATTTTAGTCTGGACATGTATTTATAGATGAGACAGGGTGGGATTGGTTTGAGTGAAAAGG